>NW_027191149.1:0-15567 GCF_040958095.1 Procambarus clarkii
TCCCGTGGACTAATTGTGCTCACGAGTGTTTGTTTAAGGTACGGTAACCATAGGCTTTTCACACAATAATTTGCAACTATTTAAGAAGAAACATTTCTAAAGATTATCTAAGTTTCTAATAAATATTCTTTTTCCTAACATACAAGTCAATCACACAGTACCTAACTTCAGTCAGAAACACTTTTCTTACTATATCTCGCAACGTCTTTTGCATATATATCCTATCTTAAAAAATAACAATTTTAATTCATAACTGGCAACCCCCCTCCCCTCCAGAGCTTTCAAGGCCACCAAACGTCATTCCTTTCCCTTAACCTCTCCCAAATTATCTTTTGCACCAATACACAAACTAGGGGGCTTTATTGCTGAGTGGACGTCGCTCCCGACTCGTAATCCTAGCTCATTCGATCCCCCGGTGATGGCACAAACGGAAATCAGCAGAGTTTCTATCATTCTGATGCCCTCTGTTACTTAGCAGTAAATATGTAAATGAGCGTTAGACAGCTGTTGCGGGCTGCTTCCTGGGTGTGTGTGTGTGTGTGGAATTTTTTTTTATTAGTTATTAATAATTGATTGATTGGCAGTTGAGAGGCGGGCCGAAAGAGCAGAGCTCAACCCTCGCAAGCACAACTAGGTGAACACAACTAGATAAATACTAACAAACCACAATCTCGTACAATCCACTACACACACAACCCGACCTCCCCCCCAACTCCCTAAATCACTCTACCTAAGTCATTAAAAAATTAAAACAAATCAATTAATACACCAAAAATACTAACTATAAATAAAGGAACCAAATTTGAGACATACAGCGATTCCAGCGTGGTCTAGTCGGAAGAGAACGTGTTCTCATCTGGATAGATTGCGATCGAGCCTGTCGGAACGGGTGTGTAACTGCAGGGCACAAATATTTGTGTGTCCCCTCCTGTAGCTGCCTCTGTTTCGACAGGTTTCCTGGATAGCTAGAATTGACCTGGCCCTTGGAAAGTGGGGAAGGGGTGAAATCCGTTGGGCCCACGGATGGATACCTTGGATCCATGGACTTAGGGCAGGTCTAATCACCTGGGATTCGAACCCACGGTGGGAATAAGGGAGGAGATATGGGGAGGGGAAGGGGAAGGATGTTTCCTGGAACCAAACCTCACATAAACCCGGACACTCACACACACACACACACCCTCACCCGAACAATCACAGGGGCACTCACACTCACACACACCCATAGACTGTGATAAGGGAGACCATCTGAGGGGACACAGATGGCCTCGTGGACCCACAGGCATAACCGGACACACACGCAACCGGACTCTCACACACTCACACGGACACTCACAGGGATAAACACACACACAGACACACATCCATAGACACAAACTGTGATAAGGGAGACCATCTGAGGGGACACAGATGGCCTCCTGGACCCACAGGTATATATCAATATTTAAATATACATACATATTTATAAATATAACATATTTTTAAAAAATAAATAAATAAAATAAAAAAATATATATATATATATATATATATATATATATATATATATATATATATATATATATATATATATATATATATATATATATATATGTCGTACCTAGTAGCCAGAACGCACTTCTCAGCCTACTATGCAAGGCCCGATTTGCCTAATAAGCCAAGTTTTCCTGAATTAATATATTTTCTCTAATTTTTTTCTTATGAAATGATAAAACTGTTCATTTCATTATGTATGAGTTAAGTTCTTTTCATTTGAGTTAAAACTAATGTAGATATATAACCGAACCTAACCAACCCTAAAATGGTTAACATAAATTGATTGGAATATGTATGTAGACGCTCAGTTAGTGTTACTGTAATTTATATGGTTAACGTTTGAATGACATAGTTTCCCCTCATTGTCACATTTTTTGTTACTATTTCGCTGTTCATTCTCACTCTCTCTGAATCCCGTGGACTAATTGTGCTCACGAGTGTTTGTTTAAGGTACGGTAACCATAGGCTTTTCACACAATAATTTGCAACTATTTAAGAAGAAACATTTCTAAAGATTATCTAAGTTTCTAATAAATATTCTTTTTCCTAACATACAAGTCAATCACACAGTACCTAACTTCAGTCAGAAACACTTTTCTTACTATATCTCGCAACGTCTTTTGCATATATATCCTATCTTAAAAAATAACAATTTTAATTCATAACTGGCAACCCCCCTCCCCTCCAGAGCTTTCAAGGCCACCAAACGTCATTCCTTTCCCTTAACCTCTCCCAAATTATCTTTTGCACCAATACGCAAACTAGGGGGCTTTATTGCTGAGTGGACGTCGCTCCCGACTCGTAATCCTAGCTCATTCGATCCCCCGGTGATGGCACAAACGGAAATCAGCAGAGTTTCTATCATTCTGATGCCCTCTGTTACTTAGCAGTAAATATGTAAATGAGCGTTAGACAGCTGTTGCGGGCTGCTTCCTGGGTGTGTGTGTGTGTGTGGAATTTTTTTTTATTAGTTATTAATAATTGATTGATTGGCAGTTGAGAGGCGGGCCGAAAGAGCAGAGCTCAACCCTCGCAAGCACAACTAGGTGAACACAACTAGATAAATACTAACAAACCACAATCTCGTACAATCCACTACACACACAACCCGACCTCCCCCCCAACTCCCTAAATCACTCTACCTAAGTCATTAAAAAATTAAAACAAATCAATTAATACACCAAAAATACTAACTATAAATAAAGGAACCAAATTTGAGACATACAGCGATTCCAGCGTGGTCTAGTCGGAAGAGAACGTGTTCTCATCTGGATAGATTGCGATCGAGCCTGTCGGAACGGGTGTGTAACTGCAGGGCACAAATATTTGTGTGTCCCCTCCTGTAGCTGCCTCTGTTTCGACAGGTTTCCTGGATAGCTAGAATTGACCTGGCCCTTGGAAAGTGGGGAAGGGGTGAAATCCGTTGGGCCCACGGATGGATACCTTGGATCCATGGACTTAGGGCAGGTCTAATCACCTGGGATTCGAACCCACGGTGGGAATAAGGGAGGAGATATGGGGAGGGGAAGGGGAAGGATGTTTCCTGGAACCAAACCTCACATAAACCCGGACACTCACACACACACACACACCCTCACCCGAACAATCACAGGGGCACTCACACTCACACACACCCATAGACTGTGATAAGGGAGACCATCTGAGGGGACACAGATGGCCTCGTGGACCCACAGGCATAACCGGACACACACGCAACCGGACTCTCACACACTCACACGGACACTCACAGGGATAAACACACACACAGACACACATCCATAGACACAAACTGTGATAAGGGAGACCATCTGAGGGGACACAGATGGCCTCCTGGACCCACAGGTATATATCAATATTTAAATATACATACATATTTATAAATATAACATATTTTTAAAAAATAAATAAATAAAATAAAAAAAAATATATATATATATATATATATATATATATATATATATATATATATATATATATATATATATATATATATATATATATATATGTCGTACCTAGTAGCCAGAACGCACTTCTCAGCCTACTATGCAAGGCCCGATTTGCCTAATAAGCCAAGTTTTCCTGAATTAATATATTTTCTCTAATTTTTTTCTTATGAAATGATAAAACTGTTCATTTCATTATGTATGAGTTAAGTTCTTTTCATTTGAGTTAAAACTAATGTAGATATATAACCGAACCTAACCAACCCTAAAATGGTTAACATAAATTGATTGGAATATGTATGTAGACGCTCAGTTAGTGTTACTGTAATTTATATGGTTAACGTTTGAATGACATAGTTTCCCCTCATTGTCACATTTTTTGTTACTATTTCGCTGTTCATTCTCACTCTCTCTGAATCCCGTGGACTAATTGTGCTCACGAGTGTTTGTTTAAGGTACGGTAACCATAGGCTTTTCACACAATAATTTGCAACTATTTAAGAAGAAACATTTCTAAAGATTATCTAAGTTTCTAATAAATATTCTTTTTCCTAACATACAAGTCAATCACACAGTACCTAACTTCAGTCAGAAACACTTTTCTTACTATATCTCGCAACGTCTTTTGCATATATATCCTATCTTAAAAAATAACAATTTTAATTCATAACTGGCAACCCCCCTCCCCTCCAGAGCTTTCAAGGCCACCAAACGTCATTCCTTTCCCTTAACCTCTCCCAAATTATCTTTTGCACCAATACAGCAAACTAGGGGGCTTTATTGCTGAGTGGACGTCGCTCCCGACTCGTAATCCTAGCTCATTCGATCCCCCGGTGATGGCACAAACGGAAATCAGCAGAGTTTCTATCATTCTGATGCCCTCTGTTACTTAGCAGTAAATATGTAAATGAGCGTTAGACAGCTGTTGCGGGCTGCTTCCTGGGTGTGTGTGTGTGTGTGGAATTTTTTTTTATTAGTTATTAATAATTGATTGATTGGCAGTTGAGAGGCGGGCCGAAAGAGCAGAGCTCAACCCTCGCAAGCACAACTAGGTGAACACAACTAGATAAATACTAACAAACCACAATCTCGTACAATCCACTACACACACAACCCGACCTCCCCCCCAACTCCCTAAATCACTCTACCTAAGTCATTAAAAAATTAAAACAAATCAATTAATACACCAAAAATACTAACTATAAATAAAGGAACCAAATTTGAGACATACAGCGATTCCAGCGTGGTCTAGTCGGAAGAGAACGTGTTCTCATCTGGATAGATTGCGATCGAGCCTGTCGGAACGGGTGTGTAACTGCAGGGCACAAATATTTGTGTGTCCCCTCCTGTAGCTGCCTCTGTTTCGACAGGTTTCCTGGATAGCTAGAATTGACCTGGCCCTTGGAAAGTGGGGAAGGGGTGAAATCCGTTGGGCCCACGGATGGATACCTTGGATCCATGGACTTAGGGCAGGTCTAATCACCTGGGATTCGAACCCACGGTGGGAATAAGGGAGGAGATATGGGGAGGGGAAGGGGAAGGATGTTTCCTGGAACCAAACCTCACATAAACCCGGACACTCACACACACACACACACCCTCACCCGAACAATCACAGGGGCACTCACACTCACACACACCCATAGACTGTGATAAGGGAGACCATCTGAGGGGACACAGATGGCCTCGTGGACCCACAGGCATAACCGGACACACACGCAACCGGACTCTCACACACTCACACGGACACTCACAGGGATAAACACACACACAGACACACATCCATAGACACAAACTGTGATAAGGGAGACCATCTGAGGGGACACAGATGGCCTCCTGGACCCACAGGTATATATCAATATTTAAATATACATACATATTTATAAATATAACATATTTTTAAAAAATAAATAAATAAAATAAAAAAAATATATATATATATATATATATATATATATATATATATATATATATATATATATATATATATATATATATATATATATATGTCGTACCTAGTAGCCAGAACGCACTTCTCAGCCTACTATGCAAGGCCCGATTTGCCTAATAAGCCAAGTTTTCCTGAATTAATATATTTTCTCTAATTTTTTTCTTATGAAATGATAAAACTGTTCATTTCATTATGTATGAGTTAAGTTCTTTTCATTTGAGTTAAAACTAATGTAGATATATAACCGAACCTAACCAACCCTAAAATGGTTAACATAAATTGATTGGAATATGTATGTAGACGCTCAGTTAGTGTTACTGTAATTTATATGGTTAACGTTTGAATGACATAGTTTCCCCTCATTGTCACATTTTTTGTTACTATTTCGCTGTTCATTCTCACTCTCTCTGAATCCCGTGGACTAATTGTGCTCACGAGTGTTTGTTTAAGGTACGGTAACCATAGGCTTTTCACACAATAATTTGCAACTATTTAAGAAGAAACATTTCTAAAGATTATCTAAGTTTCTAATAAATATTCTTTTTCCTAACATACAAGTCAATCACACAGTACCTAACTTCAGTCAGAAACACTTTTCTTACTATATCTCGCAACGTCTTTTGCATATATATCCTATCTTAAAAAATAACAATTTTAATTCATAACTGGCAACCCCCCTCCCCTCCAGAGCTTTCAAGGCCACCAAACGTCATTCCTTTCCCTTAACCTCTCCCAAATTATCTTTTGCACCAATACACAAACTAGGGGGCTTTATTGCTGAGTGGACGTCGCTCCCGACTCGTAATCCTAGCTCATTCGATCCCCCGGTGATGGCACAAACGGAAATCAGCAGAGTTTCTATCATTCTGATGCCCTCTGTTACTTAGCAGTAAATATGTAAATGAGCGTTAGACAGCTGTTGCGGGCTGCTTCCTGGGTGTGTGTGTGTGTGTGGAATTTTTTTTTATTAGTTATTAATAATTGATTGATTGGCAGTTGAGAGGCGGGCCGAAAGAGCAGAGCTCAACCCTCGCAAGCACAACTAGGTGAACACAACTAGATAAATACTAACAAACCACAATCTCGTACAATCCACTACACACACAACCCGACCTCCCCCCCAACTCCCTAAATCACTCTACCTAAGTCATTAAAAAATTAAAACAAATCAATTAATACACCAAAAATACTAACTATAAATAAAGGAACCAAATTTGAGACATACAGCGATTCCAGCGTGGTCTAGTCGGAAGAGAACGTGTTCTCATCTGGATAGATTGCGATCGAGCCTGTCGGAACGGGTGTGTAACTGCAGGGCACAAATATTTGTGTGTCCCCTCCTGTAGCTGCCTCTGTTTCGACAGGTTTCCTGGATAGCTAGAATTGACCTGGCCCTTGGAAAGTGGGGAAGGGGTGAAATCCGTTGGGCCCACGGATGGATACCTTGGATCCATGGACTTAGGGCAGGTCTAATCACCTGGGATTCGAACCCACGGTGGGAATAAGGGAGGAGATATGGGGAGGGGAAGGGGAAGGATGTTTCCTGGAACCAAACCTCACATAAACCCGGACACTCACACACACACACACACCCTCACCCGAACAATCACAGGGGCACTCACACTCACACACACCCATAGACTGTGATAAGGGAGACCATCTGAGGGGACACAGATGGCCTCGTGGACCCACAGGCATAACCGGACACACACGCAACCGGACTCTCACACACTCACACGGACACTCACAGGGATAAACACACACACAGACACACATCCATAGACACAAACTGTGATAAGGGAGACCATCTGAGGGGACACAGATGGCCTCCTGGACCCACAGGTATATATCAATATTTAAATATACATACATATTTATAAATATAACATATTTTTAAAAAATAAATAAATAAAATAAAAAAAAAATATATATATATATATATATATATATATATATATATATATATATATATATATATATATATATATATATATATATATATATATATATATGTCGTACCTAGTAGCCAGAACGCACTTCTCAGCCTACTATGCAAGGCCCGATTTGCCTAATAAGCCAAGTTTTCCTGAATTAATATATTTTCTCTAATTTTTTTCTTATGAAATGATAAAACTGTTCATTTCATTATGTATGAGTTAAGTTCTTTTCATTTGAGTTAAAACTAATGTAGATATATAACCGAACCTAACCAACCCTAAAATGGTTAACATAAATTGATTGGAATATGTATGTAGACGCTCAGTTAGTGTTACTGTAATTTATATGGTTAACGTTTGAATGACATAGTTTCCCCTCATTGTCACATTTTTTGTTACTATTTCGCTGTTCATTCTCACTCTCTCTGAATCCCGTGGACTAATTGTGCTCACGAGTGTTTGTTTAAGGTACGGTAACCATAGGCTTTTCACACAATAATTTGCAACTATTTAAGAAGAAACATTTCTAAAGATTATCTAAGTTTCTAATAAATATTCTTTTTCCTAACATACAAGTCAATCACACAGTACCTAACTTCAGTCAGAAACACTTTTCTTACTATATCTCGCAACGTCTTTTGCATATATATCCTATCTTAAAAAATAACAATTTTAATTCATAACTGGCAACCCCCCTCCCCTCCAGAGCTTTCAAGGCCACCAAACGTCATTCCTTTCCCTTAACCTCTCCCAAATTATCTTTTGCACCAATACGCAAACTAGGGGGCTTTATTGCTGAGTGGACGTCGCTCCCGACTCGTAATCCTAGCTCATTCGATCCCCCGGTGATGGCACAAACGGAAATCAGCAGAGTTTCTATCATTCTGATGCCCTCTGTTACTTAGCAGTAAATATGTAAATGAGCGTTAGACAGCTGTTGCGGGCTGCTTCCTGGGTGTGTGTGTGTGTGTGGAATTTTTTTTATTAGTTATTAATAATTGATTGATTGGCAGTTGAGAGGCGGGCCGAAAGAGCAGAGCTCAACCCTCGCAAGCACAACTAGGTGAACACAACTAGATAAATACTAACAAACCACAATCTCGTACAATCCACTACACACACAACCCGACCTCCCCCCCAACTCCCTAAATCACTCTACCTAAGTCATTAAAAAATTAAAACAAATCAATTAATACACCAAAAATACTAACTATAAATAAAGGAACCAAATTTGAGACATACAGCGATTCCAGCGTGGTCTAGTCGGAAGAGAACGTGTTCTCATCTGGATAGATTGCGATCGAGCCTGTCGGAACGGGTGTGTAACTGCAGGGCACAAATATTTGTGTGTCCCCTCCTGTAGCTGCCTCTGTTTCGACAGGTTTCCTGGATAGCTAGAATTGACCTGGCCCTTGGAAAGTGGGGAAGGGGTGAAATCCGTTGGGCCCACGGATGGATACCTTGGATCCATGGACTTAGGGCAGGTCTAATCACCTGGGATTCGAACCCACGGTGGGAATAAGGGAGGAGATATGGGGAGGGGAAGGGGAAGGATGTTTCCTGGAACCAAACCTCACATAAACCCGGACACTCACACACACACACACACCCTCACCCGAACAATCACAGGGGCACTCACACTCACACACACCCATAGACTGTGATAAGGGAGACCATCTGAGGGGACACAGATGGCCTCGTGGACCCACAGGCATAACCGGACACACACGCAACCGGACTCTCACACACTCACACGGACACTCACAGGGATAAACACACACACAGACACACATCCATAGACACAAACTGTGATAAGGGAGACCATCTGAGGGGACACAGATGGCCTCCTGGACCCACAGGTATATATCAATATTTAAATATACATACATATTTATAAATATAACATATTTTTAAAAAATAAATAAATAAAATAAAAAAAAAATATATATATATATATATATATATATATATATATATATATATATATATATATATATATATATATATATATATATATATATATATGTCGTACCTAGTAGCCAGAACGCACTTCTCAGCCTACTATGCAAGGCCCGATTTGCCTAATAAGCCAAGTTTTCCTGAATTAATATATTTTCTCTAATTTTTTTCTTATGAAATGATAAAACTGTTCATTTCATTATGTATGAGTTAAGTTCTTTTCATTTGAGTTAAAACTAATGTAGATATATAACCGAACCTAACCAACCCTAAAATGGTTAACATAAATTGATTGGAATATGTATGTAGACGCTCAGTTAGTGTTACTGTAATTTATATGGTTAACGTTTGAATGACATAGTTTCCCCTCATTGTCACATTTTTTGTTACTATTTCGCTGTTCATTCTCACTCTCTCTGAATCCCGTGGACTAATTGTGCTCACGAGTGTTTGTTTAAGGTACGGTAACCATAGGCTTTTCACACAATAATTTGCAACTATTTAAGAAGAAACATTTCTAAAGATTATCTAAGTTTCTAATAAATATTCTTTTTCCTAACATACAAGTCAATCACACAGTACCTAACTTCAGTCAGAAACACTTTTCTTACTATATCTCGCAACGTCTTTTGCATATATATCCTATCTTAAAAAATAACAATTTTAATTCATAACTGGCAACCCCCCTCCCCTCCAGAGCTTTCAAGGCCACCAAACGTCATTCCTTTCCCTTAACCTCTCCCAAATTATCTTTTGCACCAATACGCAAACTAGGGGGCTTTATTGCTGAGTGGACGTCGCTCCCGACTCGTAATCCTAGCTCATTCGATCCCCCGGTGATGGCACAAACGGAAATCAGCAGAGTTTCTATCATTCTGATGCCCTCTGTTACTTAGCAGTAAATATGTAAATGAGCGTTAGACAGCTGTTGCGGGCTGCTTCCTGGGTGTGTGTGTGTGTGTGGAATTTTTTTTTATTAGTTATTAATAATTGATTGATTGGCAGTTGAGAGGCGGGCCGAAAGAGCAGAGCTCAACCCTCGCAAGCACAACTAGGTGAACACAACTAGATAAATACTAACAAACCACAATCTCGTACAATCCACTACACACACAACCCGACCTCCCCCCCAACTCCCTAAATCACTCTACCTAAGTCATTAAAAAATTAAAACAAATCAATTAATACACCAAAAATACTAACTATAAATAAAGGAACCAAATTTGAGACATACAGCGATTCCAGCGTGGTCTAGTCGGAAGAGAACGTGTTCTCATCTGGATAGATTGCGATCGAGCCTGTCGGAACGGGTGTGTAACTGCAGGGCACAAATATTTGTGTGTCCCCTCCTGTAGCTGCCTCTGTTTCGACAGGTTTCCTGGATAGCTAGAATTGACCTGGCCCTTGGAAAGTGGGGAAGGGGTGAAATCCGTTGGGCCCACGGATGGATACCTTGGATCCATGGACTTAGGGCAGGTCTAATCACCTGGGATTCGAACCCACGGTGGGAATAAGGGAGGAGATATGGGGAGGGGAAGGGGAAGGATGTTTCCTGGAACCAAACCTCACATAAACCCGGACACTCACACACACACACACACCCTCACCCGAACAATCACAGGGGCACTCACACTCACACACACCCATAGACTGTGATAAGGGAGACCATCTGAGGGGACACAGATGGCCTCGTGGACCCACAGGCATAACCGGACACACACGCAACCGGACTCTCACACACTCACACGGACACTCACAGGGATAAACACACACACAGACACACATCCATAGACACAAACTGTGATAAGGGAGACCATCTGAGGGGACACAGATGGCCTCCTGGACCCACAGGTATATATCAATATTTAAATATACATACATATTTATAAATATAACATATTTTAAAAAATAAATAAATAAAATAAAAAAAAAAATATATATATATATATATATATATATATATATATATATATATATATATATATATATATATATATATATATATATATATATATATATATGTCGTACCTAGTAGCCAGAACGCACTTCTCAGCCTACTATGCAAGGCCCGATTTGCCTAATAAGCCAAGTTTTCCTGAATTAATATATTTTCTCTAATTTTTTTCTTATGAAATGATAAAACTGTTCATTTCATTATGTATGAGTTAAGTTCTTTTCATTTGAGTTAAAACTAATGTAGATATATAACCGAACCTAACCAACCCTAAAATGGTTAACATAAATTGATTGGAATATGTATGTAGACGCTCAGTTAGTGTTACTGTAATTTATATGGTTAACGTTTGAATGACATAGTTTCCCCTCATTGTCACATTTTTTGTTACTATTTCGCTGTTCATTCTCACTCTCTCTGAATCCCGTGGACTAATTGTGCTCACGAGTGTTTGTTTAAGGTACGGTAACCATAGGCTTTTCACACAATAATTTGCAACTATTTAAGAAGAAACATTTCTAAAGATTATCTAAGTTTCTAATAAATATTCTTTTTCCTAACATACAAGTCAATCACACAGTACCTAACTTCAGTCAGAAACACTTTTCTTACTATATCTCGCAACGTCTTTTGCATATATATCCTATCTTAAAAAATAACAATTTTAATTCATAACTGGCAACCCCCCTCCCCTCCAGAGCTTTCAAGGCCACCAAACGTCATTCCTTTCCCTTAACCTCTCCCAAATTATCTTTTGCACCAATACGCAAACTAGGGGGCTTTATTGCTGAGTGGACGTCGCTCCCGACTCGTAATCCTAGCTCATTCGATCCCCCGGTGATGGCACAAACGGAAATCAGCAGAGTTTCTATCATTCTGATGCCCTCTGTTACTTAGCAGTAAATATGTAAATGAGCGTTAGACAGCTGTTGCGGGCTGCTTCCTGGGTGTGTGTGTGTGTGTGGAATTTTTTTTTATTAGTTATTAATAATTGATTGATTGGCAGTTGAGAGGCGGGCCGAAAGAGCAGAGCTCAACCCTCGCAAGCACAACTAGGTGAACACAACTAGATAAATACTAACAAACCACAATCTCGTACAATCCACTACACACACAACCCGACCTCCCCCCCAACTCCCTAAATCACTCTACCTAAGTCATTAAAAAATTAAAACAAATCAATTAATACACCAAAAATACTAACTATAAATAAAGGAACCAAATTTGAGACATACAGCGATTCCAGCGTGGTCTAGTCGGAAGAGAACGTGTTCTCATCTGGATAGATTGCGATCGAGCCTGTCGGAACGGGTGTGTAACTGCAGGGCACAAATATTTGTGTGTCCCCTCCTGTAGCTGCCTCTGTTTCGACAGGTTTCCTGGATAGCTAGAATTGACCTGGCCCTTGGAAAGTGGGGAAGGGGTGAAATCCGTTGGGCCCACGGATGGATACCTTGGATCCATGGACTTAGGGCAGGTCTAATCACCTGGGATTCGAACCCACGGTGGGAATAAGGGAGGAGATATGGGGAGGGGAAGGGGAAGGATGTTTCCTGGAACCAAACCTCACATAAACCCGGACACTCACACACACACACACACCCTCACCCGAACAATCACAGGGGCACTCACACTCACACACACCCATAGACTGTGATAAGGGAGACCATCTGAGGGGACACAGATGGCCTCGTGGACCCACAGGCATAACCGGACACACACGCAACCGGACTCTCACACACTCACACGGACACTCACAGGGATAAACACACACACAGACACACATCCATAGACACAAACTGTGATAAGGGAGACCATCTGAGGGGACACAGATGGCCTCCTGGACCCACAGGTATATATCAATATTTAAATATACATACATATTTATAAATATAACATATTTTAAAAAATAAATAAATAAAATAAAAAAAAATATATATATATATATATATATATATATATATATATATATATATATATATATATATATATATATATATATATATATATATATATATATGTCGTACCTAGTAGCCAGAACGCACTTCTCAGCCTACTATGCAAGGCCCGATTTGCCTAATAAGCCAAGTTTTCCTGAATTAATATATTTTCTCTAATTTTTTTCTTATGAAATGATAAAACTGTTCATTTCATTATGTATGAGTTAAGTTCTTTTCATTTGAGTTAAAACTAATGTAGATATATAACCGAACCTAACCAACCCTAAAATGGTTAACATAAATTGATTGGAATATGTATGTAGACGCTCAGTTAGTGTTACTGTAATTTATATGGTTAACGTTTGAATGACATAGTTTCCCCTCATTGTCACATTTTTTGTTACTATTTCGCTGTTCATTCTCACTCTCTCTGAATCCCGTGGACTAATTGTGCTCACGAGTGTTTGTTTAAGGTACGGTAACCATAGGCTTTTCACACAATAATTTGCAACTATTTAAGAAGAAACATTTCTAAAGATTATCTAAGTTTCTAATAAATATTCTTTTTCCTAACATACAAGTCAATCACACAGTACCTAACTTCAGTCAGAAACACTTTTCTTACTATATCTCGCAACGTCTTTTGCATATATATCCTATCTTAAAAAATAACAATTTTAATTCATAACTGGCAACCCCCCTCCCCTCCAGAGCTTTCAAGGCCACCAAACGTCATTCCTTTCCCTTAACCTCTCCCAAATTATCTTTTGCACCAATACGCAAACTAGGGGGCTTTATTGCTGAGTGGACGTCGCTCCCGACTCGTAATCCTAGCTCATTCGATCCCCCGGTGATGGCACAAACGGAAATCAGCAGAGTTTCTATCATTCTGATGCCCTCTGTTACTTAGCAGTAAATATGTAAATGAGCGTTAGACAGCTGTTGCGGGCTGCTTCCTGGGTGTGTGTGTGTGTGTGGAATTTTTTTTTATTAGTTATTAATAATTGATTGATTGGCAGTTGAGAGGCGGGCCGAAAGAGCAGAGCTCAACCCTCGCAAGCACAACTAGGTGAACACAACTAGATAAATACTAACAAACCACAATCTCGTACAATCCACTACACACACAACCCGACCTCCCCCCCAACTCCCTAAATCACTCTACCTAAGTCATTAAAAAATTAAAACAAATCAATTAATACACCAAAAATACTAACTATAAATAAAGGAACCAAATTTGAGACATACAGCGATTCCAGCGTGGTCTAGTCGGAAGAGAACGTGTTCTCATCTGGATAGATTGCGATCGAGCCTGTCGGAACGGGTGTGTAACTGCAGGGCACAAATATTTGTGTGTCCCCTCCTGTAGCTGCCTCTGTTTCGACAGGTTTCCTGGATAGCTAGAATTGACCTGGCCCTTGGAAAGTGGGGAAGGGGTGAAATCCGTTGGGCCCACGGATGGATACCTTGGATCCATGGACTTAGGGCAGGTCTAATCACCTGGGATTCGAACCCACGGTGGGAATAAGGGAGGAGATATGGGGAGGGGAAGGGGAAGGATGTTTCCTGGAACCAAACCTCACATAAACCCGGACACTCACACACACACACACACCCTCACCCGAACAATCACAGGGGCACTCACACTCACACACACCCATAGACTGTGATAAGGGAGACCATCTGAGGGGACACAGATGGCCTCGTGGACCCACAGGCATAACCGGACACACACGCAACCGGACTCTCACACACTCACACGGACACTCACAGGGATAAACACACACACAGACACACATCCATAGACACAAACTGTGATAAGGGAGACCATCTGAGGGGACACAGATGGCCTCCTGGACCCACAGGTATATATCAATATTTAAATATACATACATATTTATAAATATAACATATTTTTAAAAAAAAATAAATAAAATAAAAAAAAAAAATATATATATATATATATATATATATATATATATATATATATATATATATATATATATATATATATATATATATGTCGTACCTAGTAGCCAGAACGCACTTCTCAGCCTACTATGCAAGGCCCGATTTGCCTAATAAGCCAAGTTTTCCTGAATTAATATATTTTCTCTAATTTTTTTCTTATGAAATGATAAAACTGTTCATTTCATTATGTATGAGTTAAGTTCTTTTCATTTGAGTTAAAACTAATGTAGATATATAACCGAACCTAACCAACCCTAAAATGGTTAACATAAATTGATTGGAATATGTATGTAGACGCTCAGTTAGTGTTACTGTAATTTATATGGTTAACGTTTGAATGACATAGTTTCCCCTCATTGTCACATTTTTTGTTACA
>NW_027191150.1:0-15563 GCF_040958095.1 Procambarus clarkii
CAGAGCCCTGAGGTACTCCACTAACAACATTATCCCACTCTGACTTAACTCCATTTTATAACTCTCTGTTTCCTTTGGAATAGCCATGCCCTAATCCAAGTTAATATAGCACCCCCAATACCATGAGCTTCTATTTTTTTAATTAGTCTTTCATGTGGCACTGTATCAAAAGCTTTGCTAAAGTCAAGGTACACAACATCACAATCCTTACCACTATCAACTGCCTCAACTATGCTGGAATAAAAAGTTAGCAAATATGTTAAACATGAACGGCCATTTGTAAAACCATGTTGCGACTCATTTATTATTTATGTTTTTCAAGATGGAGACGAATTGTATTTGCAATTATTGATTCAAGTAACTTTCCCACAATAGACGTTAGGCTAATTGGCCGATAGTTTGACGCAAGTGATCTATCTCCTTTCTTAAAAATTGGTACCACATTAGCTACCTTCCATGACTCTGGCACTCTGCCTGACTCTATTATTTATTAAATATGGTAAACAGTGGCTCGGAAAGCTCCTCTTTGCATTCTTTAAGCACCCTGGCAAACACTTCATCCGGCCCTGGGGATTTGTTTGGTTTTAGTTTTTCTACTTGTTTAATTACATCCACCCTGGTAACTGCTAAACTAGTCAACCTGTCCTCATCCCCACCCACATAGACTTGTTCGGCTGAAGGCATATTGTTAAGTTCTTCTTTAGTAAATACAGATATAAAATATTTGTTAAAAATAATACTCATCTCCTTGTCATTATCCGTTATTTGACCTGTCTCAGATTTTAATGGACCTATCCTTTCCCTAGTCTTAGTTCGATATAACTGAAAAAAAACCCTTTAGGATTTGATTTTGCTTGCTCTGCTATGCGAACTTCATAGTTTCTTTTTGCTTTCCTAATCTCTTTTTTAACATTTCTAACCAGTTGTATGAATTCCTGTTCTAACCTGACTTCCCCATTCTTATCCTTTTGTACCAAGCTCTCTTTTTACCTATAAGTTTCAATAAATTATTTGTTATCCACTTTGGTTCATTAGTATTCGATCTATTCAATTTGTATGGTATACTACGTTCCTGTGCTTTGTTTAGAATATTCTTATATAAGTTATATATTAAATCCACATCGAAATCCCCTTTTACGTCACCTGTCGCTGGGTTCATGTCTCGCTCTAAGACCGGCCCACACCCCATACCCAAGACTTTCCAATCTATTTGACCCAAAAATTTCTTAGGCTATTAAAATCAGCTTTTCGAAAATCTGGCACTTTAACAGAATTTTCTCCTACAGGTCTATTCCATTCTATGCTAAATCTGATTACTTTGTGATCACTGTTCCCTAGCTCATTCCCTATTTCGATGTCATTAATTTGTGTTTCCCTGTTAGTTAACACTAAATCTAAAATATTATTTTCCCGCGTTGGTTCCTTAATGTGTTGCGTAAGAAAGCAATCGTCAATTAATTCTAGAAAATCTTCTGCTTCACTATTCCCTGTTTTGTTCACCCAGTTTATTCCACTAAAATTAAAGTCACCCATGACATAAATACTGTTAGATCTAGATGCTCTAGATATTTCATCCCATAGATGCTTTGCTTCCATTCTGTCTAAATTTGGTGGCCTATATATAACTCCTATTATAATATTATTTGCTTTTTCGTTTAATTCTATCCAAATAGTTTCTGTGTGTGGCTCAGTTTTGATTCCCTCTTTGAGACTACATTTCAAATTGTCCCTAACATATATGGCTACTCCCCCTCCTCGTCTAATATATCTATCTGTGTGAAATAGTTTAAATCCATTTATCTGATATTCAGCTAATAGTTCTCTATTTTCTACATTCATCCACGTTTCGGTAAGTGCAATAATATCTATTTTTTCTGTGCAGACAAGAGCATTTAATTCATAGCTCGTTATCTAGCTCGTATCTTGTAACTCTATCATCACTACCTAACTCAGAACTTTACATTTATCAGCATTAAACTGCATTTGCCAATCATTTGACCATTTCAAAACCCTATCTAGATCAACTTGAAGTGATAGTGAGTCCTCCTCCGAATTAATTTCCCTACCGATTTTCGTATCATCGGCAAATTTGCAAATGTTGCTACTCAAACCTGAATCTAAATCATTTATATATTATAAACAACAGAGGTCCCAGGACAGAGCCCTGAGGTACTCCACTAACAACATTATCCCACTCTGACTTAACTCCATTTATACTAACTCTCTGTTTCCTTTGGAATAGCCATGCCCTAATCCAAGTTAATATAGCACCCCCAATACCATGAGCTTCTATTTTTTAATTAGTCTTTCATGTGGCACTGTATCAAAAGCTTTGCTAAAGTCAAGGTACACAACATCACAATCCTTACCACTATCAACTGCCTCAACTATGCTGGAATAAAAAGTTAGCAAATATGTTAAACATGAACGGCCATTTGTAAAACCATGTTGCGACTCATTTATTAATTTATGTTTTTCAAGATGGAGACGAATTGTATTTGCAATTATTGATTCAAGTAACTTTCCCACAATAGACGTTAGGCTAATTGGCCGATAGTTTGACGCAAGTGATCTATCTCCTTTCTTAAAAATTGGTACCACATTAGCTACCTTCCATGACTCTGGCACTCTGCCTGACTCTATTGATTTATTAAATATGGTAAACAGTGGCTCGGAAAGCTCCTCTTTGCATTCTTTAAGCACCCTGGCAAACACTTCATCCGGCCCTGGGGATTTGTTTGGTTTTAGTTTTTCTACTTGTTTAATTACATCCACCCTGGTAACTGCTAAACTAGTCAACCTGTCCTCATCCCCACCCACATAGACTTGTTCGGCTGAAGGCATATTGTTAAGTTCTTCTTTAGTAAATACAGATATAAAATATTTGTTAAAAATAATACTCATCTCCTTGTCATTATCCGTTATTTGACCTGTCTCAGATTTTAATGGACCTATCCTTTCCCTAGTCTTAGTTCGATATAACTGAAAAAACCCTTTAGGATTTGATTTTGCTTGCTCTGCTATGCGAACTTCATAGTTTCTTTTTGCTTTCCTAATCTCTTTTTTAACATTTCTAACCAGTTGTATGAATTCCTGTTCTAACCTGACTTCCCCATTCTTAATCCTTTTGTACCAAGCTCTCTTTTTACCTATAAGTTTCAATAAATTATTTGTTATCCACTTTGGTTCATTAGTATTCGATCTATTCAATTTGTATGGTATACTACGTTCCTGTGCTTTGTTTAGAATATTCTTATATAAGTTATATATTAAATCCACATCGAAATCCCCTTTTACGTCACCTGTCGCTGGGTTCATGTCTCGCTCTAAGACCGGCCCACACCCCATACCCAAGACTTTCCAATCTATTTGACCCAAAAAATTTCTTAGGCTATTAAAATCAGCTTTTCGAAAATCTGGCACTTTAACAGAATTTTCTCCTACAGGTCTATTCCATTCTATGCTAAATCTGATTACTTTGTGATCACTGTTCCCTAGCTCATTCCCTATTTCGATGTCATTAATTTGTGTTTCCCTGTTAGTTAACACTAAATCTAAAATATTATTTTCCCGCGTTGGTTCCTTAATGTGTTGCGTAAGAAAGCAATCGTCAATTAATTCTAGAAAATCTTCTGCTTCACTATTCCCTGTTTTGTTCACCCAGTTTATTCCACTAAAATTAAAGTCACCCATGACATAAATACTGTTAGATCTAGATGCTCTAGATATTTCATCCCATAGATGCTTTGCTTCCATTCTGTCTAAATTTGGTGGCCTATATATAACTCCTATTATAATATTATTTGCTTTTTCGTTTAATTCTATCCAAATAGTTTCTGTGTGTGGCTCAGTTTTGATTCCCTCTTTGAGACTACATTTCAAATTGTCCCTAACATATATGGCTACTCCCCCTCCTCGTCTAATATATCTATCTGTGTGAAATAGTTTAAATCCATTTATCTGATATTCAGCTAATAGTTCTCTATTTTCTACATTCATCCACGTTTCGGTAAGTGCAATAATATCTATTTTTTCTGTGCAGACAAGAGCATTTAATTCATAGCTCGTTATCTAGCTCGTATCTTGTAACTCTATCATCACTACCTAACCTCAGAACTTTACATTTATCAGCATTAAACTGCATTTGCCAATCATTTGACCATTTCAAAACCCTATCTAGATCAACTTGAAGTGATAGTGAGTCCTCCTCCGAATTAATTTCCCTACCGATTTTCGTATCATCGGCAAATTTGCAAATGTTGCTACTCAAACCTGAATCTAAATCATTTATATATATTATAAACAACAGAGGTCCCAGGACAGAGCCCTGAGGTACTCCACTAACAACATTATCCCACTCTGACTTAACTCCATTTATACTAACTCTCTGTTTCCTTTGGAATAGCCATGCCCTAATCCAAGTTAATATAGCACCCCCAATACCATGAGCTTCTATTTTTTTAATTAGTCTTTCATGTGGCACTGTATCAAAAGCTTTGCTAAAGTCAAGGTACACAACATCACAATCCTTACCACTATCAACTGCCTCAACTATGCTGGAATAAAAAGTTAGCAAATATGTTAAACATGAACGGCCATTTGTAAAACCATGTTGCGACTCATTTATTAATTTATGTTTTTCAAGATGGAGACGAATTGTATTTGCAATTATTGATTCAAGTAACTTTCCCACAATAGACGTTAGGCTAATTGGCCGATAGTTTGACGCAAGTGATCTATCTCCTTTCTTAAAAATTGGTACCACATTAGCTACCTTCCATGACTCTGGCACTCTGCCTGACTCTATTGATTTATTAAATATGGTAAACAGTGGCTCGGAAAGCTCCTCTTTGCATTCTTTAAGCACCCTGGCAAACACTTCATCCGGCCCTGGGGATTTGTTTGGTTTTAGTTTTTCTACTTGTTTAATTACATCCACCCTGGTAACTGCTAAACTAGTCAACCTGTCCTCATCCCCACCCACATAGACTTGTTCGGCTGAAGGCATATTGTTAAGTTCTTCTTTAGTAAATACAGATATAAAATATTTGTTAAAAATAATACTCATCTCCTTGTCATTATCCGTTATTTGACCTGTCTCAGATTTTAATGGACCTATCCTTTCCCTAGTCTTAGTTCGATATAACTGAAAAAACCCTTTAGGATTTGATTTTGCTTGCTCTGCTATGCGAACTTCATAGTTTCTTTTTGCTTTCCTAATCTCTTTTTTAACATTTCTAACCAGTTGTATGAATTCCTGTTCTAACCTGACTTCCCCATTCTTAATCCTTTTGTACCAAGCTCTCTTTTTACCTATAAGTTTCTTTAAATTATTTGTTATCCACTTTGGTTCATTAGTATTCGATCTATTCAATTTGTATGGTATACTACGTTCCTGTGCTTTGTTTAGAATATTCTTATATAAGTTATATATTAAATCCACATCGAAATCCCCTTTTACGTCACCTGTCGCTGGGTTCATGTCTCGCTCTAAGACCGGCCCACACCCCATACCCAAGACTTTCCAATCTATTTGACCCAAAAAATTTCTTAGGCTATTAAAATCAGCTTTTCGAAAATCTGGCACTTTAACAGAATTTTCTCCTACAGGTCTATTCCATTCTATGCTAAATCTGATTACTTTGTGATCACTGTTCCCTAGCTCATTCCCTATTTCGATGTCATTAATTTGTGTTTCCCTGTTAGTTAACACTAAATCTAAAATATTATTTTCCCGCGTTGGTTCCTTAATGTGTTGCGTAAGAAAGCAATCGTCAATTAATTCTAGAAAATCTTCTGCTTCACTATTCCCTGTTTTGTTCACCCAGTTTATTCCACTAAAATTAAAGTCACCCATGACATAAATACTGTTAGATCTAGATGCTCTAGATATTTCATCCCATAGATGCTTTGCTTCCATTCTGTCTAAATTTGGTGGCCTATATATAACTCCTATTATAATATTATTTGCTTTTTCGTTTAATTCTATCCAAATAGTTTCTGTGTGTGGCTCAGTTTTGATTCCCTCTTTGAGACTACATTTCAAATTGTCCCTAACATATATGGCTACTCCCCCTCCTCGTCTAATATATCTATCTGTGTGAAATAGTTTAAATCCATTTATCTGATATTCAGCTAATAGTTCTCTATTTTCTACATTCATCCACGTTTCGGTAAGTGCAATAATATCTATTTTTTCTGTGCAGACAAGAGCATTTAATTCATAGCTCGTTATCTAGCTCGTATCTTGTAACTCTATCATCACTACCTAACCTCAGAACTTTACATTTATCAGCATTAAACTGCATTTGCCAATCATTTGACCATTTCAAAACCCTATCTAGATCAACTTGAAGTGATAGTGAGTCCTCCTCCGAATTAATTTCCCTACCGATTTTCGTATCATCGGCAAATTTGCAAATGTTGCTACTCAAACCTGAATCTAAATCATTTATATATATTATAAACAACAGAGGTCCCAGGACAGAGCCCTGAGGTACTCCACTAACAACATTATCCCACTCTGACTTAACTCCATTTATACTAACTCTCTGTTTCCTTTGGAATAGCCATGCCCTAATCCAAGTTAATATAGCACCCCCAATACCATGAGCTTCTATTTTTTTAATTAGTCTTTCATGTGGCACTGTATCAAAAGCTTTGCTAAAGTCAAGGTACACAACATCACAATCCTTACCACTATCAACTGCCTCAACTATGCTGGAATAAAAAGTTAGCAAATATGTTAAACATGAACGGCCATTTGTAAAACCATGTTGCGACTCATTTATTAATTTATGTTTTTCAAGATGGAGACGAATTGTATTTGCAATTATTGATTCAAGTAACTTTCCCACAATAGACGTTAGGCTAATTGGCCGATAGTTTGACGCAAGTGATCTATCTCCTTTCTTAAAAATTGGTACCACATTAGCTACCTTCCATGACTCTGGCACTCTGCCTGACTCTATTGATTTATTAAATATGGTAAACAGTGGCTCGGAAAGCTCCTCTTTGCATTCTTTAAGCACCCTGGCAAACACTTCATCCGGCCCTGGGGATTTGTTTGGTTTTAGTTTTTCTACTTGTTTAATTACATCCACCCTGGTAACTGCTAAACTAGTCAACCTGTCCTCATCCCCACCCACATAGACTTGTTCGGCTGAAGGCATATTGTTAAGTTCTTCTTTAGTAAATACAGATATAAAATATTTGTTAAAAATAATACTCATCTCCTTGTCATTATCCGTTATTTGACCTGTCTCAGATTTTAATGGACCTATCCTTTCCCTAGTCTTAGTTCGATATAACTGAAAAAACCCTTTAGGATTTGATTTTGCTTGCTCTGCTATGCGAACTTCATAGTTTCTTTTTGCTTTCCTAATCTCTTTTTTAACATTTCTAACCAGTTGTATGAATTCCTGTTCTAACCTGACTTCCCCATTCTTAATCCTTTTGTACCAAGCTCTCTTTTTACCTATAAGTTTCTTTAAATTATTTGTTATCCACTTTGGTTCATTAGTATTCGATCTATTCAATTTGTATGGTATACTACGTTCCTGTGCTTTGTTTAGAATATTCTTATATAAGTTATATATTAAATCCACATCGAAATCCCCTTTTACGTCACCTGTCGCTGGGTTCATGTCTCGCTCTAAGACCGGCCCACACCCCATACCCAAGACTTTCCAATCTATTTGACCCAAAAAATTTCTTAGGCTATTAAAATCAGCTTTTCGAAAATCTGGCACTTTAACAGAATTTTCTCCTACAGGTCTATTCCATTCTATGCTAAATCTGATTACTTTGTGATCACTGTTCCCTAGCTCATTCCCTATTTCGATGTCATTAATTTGTGTTTCCCTATTAGTTAACACTAAATCTAAAATATTATTTTCCCGCGTTGGTTCCTTAATGTGTTGCGTAAGAAAGCAATCGTCAATTAATTCTAGAAAATCTTCTGCTTCACTATTCCCTGTTTTGTTCACCCAGTTTATTCCACTAAAATTAAAGTCACCCATGACATAAATACTGTTAGATCTAGATGCTCTAGATATTTCATCCCATAGATGCTTTGCTTCCATTCTGTCTAAATTTGGTGGCCTATATATAACTCCTATTATAATATTATTTGCTTTTTCGTTTAATTCTATCCAAATAGTTTCTGTGTGTGGCTCAGTTTTGATTCCCTCTTTGAGACTACATTTCAAATTGTCCCTAACATATATGGCTACTCCCCCTCCTCGTCTAATATCTATCTGTGTGAAATAGTTTAAATCCATTTATCTGATATTCAGCTAATAGTTCTCTATTTTCTACATTCATCCACGTTTCGGTAAGTGCAATAATATCTATTTTTTCTGTGCAGACAAGAGCATTTAATTCATAGCTCGTTATCTAGCTCGTATCTTGTAACTCTATCATCACTACCTAACCTCAGAACTTTACATTTATCAGCATTAAACTGCATTTGCCAATCATTTGACCATTTCAAAACCCTATCTAGATCAACTTGAAGTGATAGTGAGTCCTCCTCCGAATTAATTTCCCTACCGATTTTCGTATCATCGGCAAATTTGCAAATGTTGCTACTCAAACCTGAATCTAAATCATTTATATATATTATAAACAACAGAGGTCCCAGGACAGAGCCCTGAGGTACTCCACTAACAACATTATCCCACTCTGACTTAACTCCATTTATACTAACTCTCTGTTTCCTTTGGAATAGCCATGCCCTAATCCAAGTTAATATAGCACCCCCAATACCATGAGCTTCTATTTTTTTAATTAGTCTTTCATGTGGCACTGTATCAAAAGCTTTGCTAAAGTCAAGGTACACAACATCACAATCCTTACCACTATCAACTGCCTCAACTATGCTGGAATAAAAAGTTAGCAAATATGTTAAACATGAACGGCCATTTGTAAAACCATGTTGCGACTCATTTATTAATTTATGTTTTTCAAGATGGAGACGAATTGTATTTGCAATTATTGATTCAAGTAACTTTCCCACAATAGACGTTAGGCTAATTGGCCGATAGTTTGACGCAAGTGATCTATCTCCTTTCTTAAAAATTGGTACCACATTAGCTACCTTCCATGACTCTGGCACTCTGCCTGACTCTATTGATTTATTAAATATGGTAAACAGTGGCTCGGAAAGCTCCTCTTTGCATTCTTTAAGCACCCTGGCAAACACTTCATCCGGCCCTGGGGATTTGTTTGGTTTTAGTTTTTCTACTTGTTTAATTACATCCACCCTGGTAACTGCTAAACTAGTCAACCTGTCCTCATCCCCACCCACATAGACTTGTTCGGCTGAAGGCATATTGTTAAGTTCTTCTTTAGTAAATACAGATATAAAATATTTGTTAAAAATAATACTCATCTCCTTGTCATTATCCGTTATTTGACCTGTCTCAGATTTTAATGGACCTATCCTTTCCCTAGTCTTAGTTCGATATAACTGAAAAAACCCTTTAGGATTTGATTTTGCTTGCTCTGCTATGCGAACTTCATAGTTTCTTTTTGCTTTCCTAATCTCTTTTTTAACATTTCTAACCAGTTGTATGAATTCCTGTTCTAACCTGACTTCCCCATTCTTAATCCTTTTGTACCAAGCTCTCTTTTTACCTATAAGTTTCTTTAAATTATTTGTTATCCACTTTGGTTCATTAGTATTCGATCTATTCAATTTGTATGGTATACTACGTTCCTGTGCTTTGTTTAGAATATTCTTATATAAGTTATATATTAAATCCACATCGAAATCCCCTTTTACGTCACCTGTCGCTGGGTTCATGTCTCGCTCTAAGACCGGCCCACACCCCATACCCAAGACTTTCCAATCTATTTGACCCAAAAAATTTCTTAGGCTATTAAAATCAGCTTTTCGAAAATCTGGCACTTTAACAGAATTTTCTCCTACAGGTCTATTCCATTCTATGCTAAATCTGATTACTTTGTGATCACTGTTCCCTAGCTCATTCCCTATTTCGATGTCATTAATTTGTGTTTCCCTGTTAGTTAACACTAAATCTAAAATATTATTTTCCCGCGTTGGTTCCTTAATGTGTTGCGTAAGAAAGCAATCGTCAATTAATTCTAGAAAATCTTCTGCTTCACTATTCCCTGTTTTGTTCACCCAGTTTATTCCACTAAAATTAAAGTCACCCATGACATAAATACTGTTAGATCTAGATGCTCTAGATATTTCATCCCATAGATGCTTTGCTTCCATTCTGTCTAAATTTGGTGGCCTATATATAACTCCTATTATAATATTATTTGCTTTTTCGTTTAATTCTATCCAAATAGTTTCTGTGTGTGGCTCAGTTTTGATTCCCTCTTTGAGACTACATTTCAAATTGTCCCTAACATATATGGCTACTCCCCCTCCTCGTCTAATATATCTATCTGTGTGAAATAGTTTAAATCCATTTATCTGATATTCAGCTAATAGTTCTCTATTTTCTACATTCATCCACGTTTCGGTAAGTGCAATAATATCTATTTTTTCTGTGCAGACAAGAGCATTTAATTCATAGCTCGTTATCTAGCTCGTATCTTGTAACTCTATCATCACTACCTAACCTCAGAACTTTACATTTATCAGCATTAAACTGCATTTGCCAATCATTTGACCATTTCAAAACCCTATCTAGATCAACTTGAAGTGATAGTGAGTCCTCCTCCGAATTAATTTCCCTACCGATTTTCGTATCATCGGCAAATTTGCAAATGTTGCTACTCAAACCTGAATCTAAATCATTTATATATATTATAAACAACAGAGGTCCCAGGACAGAGCCCTGAGGTACTCCACTAACAACATTATCCCACTCTGACTTAACTCCATTTATACTAACTCTCTGTTTCCTTTGGAATAGCCATGCCCTAATCCAAGTTAATATAGCACCCCCAATACCATGAGCTTCTATTTTTTTAATTAGTCTTTCATGTGGCACTGTATCAAAAGCTTTGCTAAAGTCAAGGTACACAACATCACAATCCTTACCACTATCAACTGCCTCAACTATGCTGGAATAAAAAGTTAGCAAATATGTTAAACATGAACGGCCATTTGTAAAACCATGTTGCGACTCATTTATTAATTTATGTTTTTCAAGATGGAGACGAATTGTATTTGCAATTATTGATTCAAGTAACTTTCCCACAATAGACGTTAGGCTAATTGGCCGATAGTTTGACGCAAGTGATCTATCTCCTTTCTTAAAAATTGGTACCACATTAGCTACCTTCCATGACTCTGGCACTCTGCCTGACTCTATTGATTTATTAAATATGGTAAACAGTGGCTCGGAAAGCTCCTCTTTGCATTCTTTAAGCACCCTGGCAAACACTTCATCCGGCCCTGGGGATTTGTTTGGTTTTAGTTTTTCTACTTGTTTAATTACATCCACCCTGGTAACTGCTAAACTAGTCAACCTGTCCTCATCCCCACCCACATAGACTTGTTCGGCTGAAGGCATATTGTTAAGTTCTTCTTTAGTAAATACAGATATAAAATATTTGTTAAAAATAATACTTATCTCCTTGTCATTATCCGTTATTTGACCTGTCTCAGATTTTAATGGACCTATCCTTTCCCTAGTCTTAGTTCGATATAACTGAAAAAACCCTTTAGGATTTGATTTTGCTTGCTCTGCTATGCGAACTTCATAGTTTCTTTTTGCTTTCCTAATCTCTTTTTTAACATTTCTAACCAGTTGTATGAATTCCTGTTCTAACCTGACTTCCCCATTCTTAATCCTTTTGTACCAAGCTCTCTTTTTACCTATAAGTTTCTTTAAATTATTTGTTATCCACTTTGGTTCATTAGTATTCGATCTATTCAATTTGTATGGTATACTACGTTCCTGTGCTTTGTTTAGAATATTCTTATATAAGTTATATATTAAATCCACATCGAAATCCCCTTTTACGTCACCTGTCGCTGGGTTCATGTCTCGCTCTAAGACCGGCCCACACCCCATACCCAAGACTTTCCAATCTATTTGACCCAAAAAATTTCTTAGGCTATTAAAATCAGCTTTTCGAAAATCTGGCACTTTAACAGAATTTTCTCCTACAGGTCTATTCCATTCTATGCTAAATCTGATTACTTTGTGATCACTGTTCCCTAGCTCATTCCCTATTTCGATGTCATTAATTTGTGTTTCCCTATTAGTTAACACTAAATCTAAAATATTATTTTCCCGCGTTGGTTCCTTAATGTGTTGCGTAAGAAAGCAATCGTCAATTAATTCTAGAAAATCTTCTGCTTCACTATTCCCTGTTTTGTTCACCCAGTTTATTCCACTAAAATTAAAGTCACCCATGACATAAATACTGTTAGATCTAGATGCTCTAGATATTTCATCCCATAGATGCTTTGCTTCCATTCTGTCTAAATTTGGTGGCCTATATATAACTCCTATTATAATATTATTTGCTTTTTCGTTTAATTCTATCCAAATAGTTTCTGTGTGTGGCTCAGTTTTGATTCCCTCTTTGAGACTACATTTCAAATTGTCCCTAACATATATGGCTACTCCCCCTCCTCGTCTAATATATCTATCTGTGTGAAATAGTTTAAATCCATTTATCTGATATTCAGCTAATAGTTCTCTATTTTCTACATTCATCCACGTTTCGGTAAGTGCAATAATATCTATTTTTTCTGTGCAGACAAGAGCATTTAATTCATAGCTCGTTATCTAGCTCGTATCTTGTAACTCTATCATCACTACCTAACCTCAGAACTTTACATTTATCAGCATTAAACTGCATTTGCCAATCATTTGACCATTTCAAAACCCTATCTAGATCAACTTGAAGTGATAGTGAGTCCTCCTCCGAATTAATTTCCCTACCGATTTTCGTATCATCGGCAAATTTGCAAATGTTGCTACTCAAACCTGAATCTAAATCATTTATATATATTATAAACAACAGAGGTCCCAGGACAGAGCCCTGAGGTACTCCACTAACAACATTATCCCACTCTGACTTAACTCCATTTATACTAACTCTCTGTTTCCTTTGGAATAGCCATGCCCTAATCCAAGTTAATATAGCACCCCCAATACCATGAGCTTCTATTTTTTTAATTAGTCTTTCATGTGGCACTGTATCAAAAGCTTTGCTAAAGTCAAGGTACACAACATCACAATCCTTACCACTATCAACTGCCTCAACTATGCTGGAATAAAAAGTTAGCAAATATGTTAAACATGAACGGCCATTTGTAAAACCATGTTGCGACTCATTTATTAATTTATGTTTTTCAAGATGGAGACGAATTGTATTTGCAATTATTGATTCAAGTAACTTTCCCACAATAGACGTTAGGCTAATTGGCCGATAGTTTGACGCAAGTGATCTATCTCCTTTCTTAAAAATTGGTACCACATTAGCTACCTTCCATGACTCTGGCACTCTGCCTGACTCTATTGATTTATTAAATATGGTAAACAGTGGCTCGGAAAGCTCCTCTTTGCATTCTTTAAGCACCCTGGCAAACACTTCATCCGGCCCTGGGGATTTGTTTGGTTTTAGTTTTTCTACTTGTTTAATTACATCCACCCTGGTAACTGCTAAACTAGTCAACCTGTCCTCATCCCCACCCACATAGACTTGTTCGGCTGAAGGCATATTGTTAAGTTCTTCTTTAGTAAATACAGATATAAAATATTTGTTAAAAATAATACTTCTCCTTGTCATTATCCGTTATTTGACCTGTCTCAGATTTTAATGGACCTATCCTTTCCCTAGTCTTAGTTCGATATAACTGAAAAAACCCTTTAGGATTTGATTTTGCTTGCTCTGCTATGCGAACTTCATAGTTTCTTTTTGCTTTCCTAATCTCTTTTTTAACATTTCTAACCAGTTGTATGAATTCCTGTTCTAACCTGACTTCCCCATTCTTAATCCTTTTGTACCAAGCTCTCTTTTTACCTATAAGTTTCTTTAAATTATTTGTTATCCACTTTGGTTCATTAGTATTCGATCTATTCAATTTGTATGGTATACTACGTTCCTGTGCTTTGTTTAGAATATTCTTATATAAGTTATATATTAAATCCACATCGAAATCCCCTTTTACGTCACCTGTCGCTGGGTTCATGTCTCGCTCTAAGACCGGCCCACACCCCATACCCAAGACTTTCCAATCTATTTGACCCAAAAAATTTCTTAGGCTATTAAAATCAGCTTTTCGAAAATCTGGCACTTTAACAGAATTTTCTCCTACAGGTCTATTCCATTCTATGCTAAATCTGATTACTTTGTGATCACTGTTCCCTAGCTCATTCCCTATTTCGATGTCATTAATTTGTGTTTCCCTATTAGTTAACACTAAATCTAAAATATTATTTTCCCGCGTTGGTTCCTTAATGTGTTGCGTAAGAAAGCAATCGTCAATTAATTCTAGAAAATCTTCTGCTTCACTATTCCCTGTTTTGTTCACCCAGTTTATTCCACTAAAATTAAAGTCACCCATGACATAAATACTGTTAGATCTAGATGCTCTAGATATTTCATCCCATAGATGCTTTGCTTCCATTCTGTCTAAATTTGGTGGCCTATATATAACTCCTATTATAATATTATTTGCTTTTTCGTTTAATTCTATAAATAGTTTCTGTGTGTGGCTCAGTTTTGATTCCCTCTTTGAGACTACATTTCAAATTGTCCCTAACATATATGGCTACTCCCCCTCCTCGTCTAATATATCTATCTGTGTGAAATAGTTTAAATCCATTTATCTGATATTCAGCTAATAGTTCTCTGTTTTCTACATTCATCCACGTTTCGGTAAGTGCAATAATATCTATTTTTTCTGTGCAGACAAGAGCATTTAATTCATAGCTCGTTATCTAGCTCGTATCTTGTAACTCTATCATCACTACCTAACCTCAGAACTTTACATTTATCAGCATTAAACTGCATTTGCCAATCATTTGACCATTTCAAAACCCTATCTAGATCAACTTGAAGTGATAGTGAGTCCTCCTCCGAATTAATTTCCCTACCGATTTTCGTATCATCGGCAAATTTGCAAATGTTGCTACTCAAACCTGAATCTAAATCATTTATATATATTATAAACAACAGAGGTCCCAGGACAGAGCCCTGAGGTACTCCACTAACAACATTATCCCACTCTGACTTAACTCCATTTATACTAACTCTCTGTTTCCTTTGGAATAGCCATGCCCTAATCCAAGTTAATATAGCACCCCCAATACCATGAGCTTCTATTTTTTTAATTAGTCTTTCATGTGGCACTGTATCAAAAGCTTTGCTAAAGTCAAGGTACACAACATCACAATCCTTACCACTATCAACTGCCTCAACTATGCTGGAATAAAAAGTTAGCAAATATGTTAAACATGAACGGCCATTTGTAAAACTGTTGCGACTCATTTATTATTTATGTTTTTCAAGATGGAGACGAATTGTATTTGCAATTATTGATTCAAGTAACTTTCCCACAATAGACGTTAGGCTAATTGGCCGATAGTTTGACGCAAGTGATCTATCTCCTTTCTTAA
>NW_027191151.1:0-15509 GCF_040958095.1 Procambarus clarkii
ACCACCATAACCACCACCACCTGCTGCCACACTCCACCACCATAACCACCACCACCTGCTGCCACACTCCACCACAATAACCACCACCTGCTGCCACACTTCACCACAATAACCACCACTACCACCTGCTGCCACACTCCACCACAATAACCACCACCTGCTGCCACACTCCACCACAATAACCACCTCCACCTGCTGCCACACTCCACCACCACCACCTGCTGCCACACTCCACCACCACCACCACCACCACCACCTGCTGCCACACTCCACCACCATAACCACCACCACCTGCTACCACACTCCACCACCATAACCACCACCTGCTGCCACACTCCATCGCCATAACCACCACCACCTGCTACCAAACTCCACCACAATAACCACCACCTGCTGCCACACTGCACCACAACAACCACCACCTGCTGCCACACTCCACCACCATAACCACCACCTGCTGCCACACTCCACCACAATAACCACCACCTGCTGCCACACTCCACCACCACCATAACCACCACCTGCTGCCACACTCCACCACCATAACCACCACCTGCTGCCACACTCCACCACAATAACCACCACCTGCTGCCACACTCCACCACCATAACCACCACCTGCTGCCACACTCCACCACAATAACCACCACCTGCTGCCACACTCCACCACCACCACCATAACCACCACCTGCTGCCACACTCCACCACCATAACCACCACCTGCTTCCACACTCCACCACCATAACCACCACCTGCTGCCACACTCCACCACCACCACCACCACCTGCTGCCACACTCCACCACCATAACCACCACCACCTGCTGCCACACTTCACCACCATAACCACCACCACCTGCTGCCACACTTCACCACCACCTGCTGCCACACTCCACCACAATAACCACCACCTGCTGCCACACTTCACCACAATAACCACCACCTGCTGCCACACTCCACCACCATAACCACCACCACCTGCTGCCACACTCCACCACCACCACCACCACCTGCTGCCACACTCCACCACCATAACCACCACCACCTGCTGCCACACTCCACCACCACCTGCTGCCACACTCCACCATAACCACCACCTGCTGCCACACTCCACCACCACCACCTGCTGCCACACTCCACCACCATAACCACCACCTGCTGCCACACTCCACCACCACCACCACCACCACCTGCTGCCACACTCCACCACCATAACCACCACCACCTGCTGCCACACTTCACCATAACCACCACCTGCTGCCACACTCCACCACCACCACTACCACCTGCTACCACACTCCACCACCACCACCACCACCTGCTGCCACACTCCACCACCACCACCACCACCTGCTGCCACACTCCACCACCACCACCACCTGCTGCCACACTCCACCACCACCACCACCTGCTGCCACACTCCACCACCACCATAACCACCACCTGCTACCACACTCCACCAGCATAACCACCACCTGCTACCATACTCCACCACCATATATACCACCTGCTGCCACACTCCACCACCATAACCACCACCACCTGCTGCCACACTCCACCACCACCTGCTGCCACACTCCACCATAACCACCACCTGCTGCCACACTCCACCACCATAACCACCACCTGCTGCCACACTCCACCACCATAACCACCACCTGCTGCCACACTCCACCACCATAACCACCACCACCTGCTGCCACACTCCACCACCACCACCACCTGCTGCCACACTCCACCACCACCACCACCACCTGCTGCCACACTCCACCACCACCACCACCACCTGCTGCCACACTCCACCACCACCACCACCACCACCTGCTGCCACACTCCACCACCATAACCACCACCACCTGCTGCCACACTCCACCACTACCACCATAACCACCACCTGCTACCACACTCCACCACCATAACCACCACCTGCTACCACACTCCACCACCATATATACCACCTGCTGCCACACTCCACCACCATAACCACCACCACCTGCTGCCACACTCCACCACAATAACCACCACCTGCTGCCACACTTCACCACAATAACCACCACTACCACCTGCTGCCACACTCCACCACAATAACCACCACCTGCTGCCACACTCCACCACAAAAACCACCACCACCTGCTGCCACACACCACCACCACCACCTGCTGCCACACTCCACCACCACCACCACCACCTGCTGCCACACTCCACCACCATAACCACCACCTGCTGCCACACACCACCACCACCACCACCACCACCTGCTGCCACATTCCACCACCATAACCACCACCACCTGCTGCCACACTTCACCACCACCACCACCACCTGGTGCCACACTTCACCACCACCACCACCACCTGCTGCCACACTCCACCACCATAACCACCACCACCTGCTGCCACACTTCACCACCACCACCACCACCTGCTGCCACACTCCACCACCATAACCACCACCACCTGCTGCCACACTTCACCACCACCACCACCACCTGCTGCCACACTCCACCACCATAACCACCATTTGCTGCCACACTCCACCACAATAACCACCACCTGCTGCCACACTCCACCACCACCACTACCACCTGCTACCACACTCCACCACCACCACCACCACCACCACCTGCTGCCACACTCCACCACCACCACCACCACCTGCTGCCACACTCCACCACCACCACCACCACCTGCTGCCACACTCCACCACCACCACCACCACCTGCTGCCACACTCCACCACCATAACCACCACCTGCTGCCACACTCCACCACCACCACTACCACCTGCTACCACACTCCACCACCATAACCACCACCTGCTACCACACTCCACCACCATAACCACCACCTGCTACCACACTCCACCACCATAACCACCACCTGCTGCCACACTCCACCACCATAACCACCACCTGCTGCCACACTCCACCACCATAACCACCACCTGCTGCCACACTTCACCACAATAACCACCACCATCACCTGCTGCCACACTCCACCACAATAACCACCACCTGCTGCCACACTCCACCACCACCACCACCACCTGCTGCCACACTCCACCACCACCACCACCTGCTGCCACACTCCACCACCACCACCACCACCTGCTGCCACACTCCACCACCACCACCACCTGCTGCCACACTCCACCACCATAACCACCACCACCACCTGCTACCACACTCCACCACCATAACCACCACCTGCTGCCACACTCCACCACCACAATAACCACCACCTGCTACCACACTCCACCACAATAACCACCACCTGCTGCCACACTTCACTACAATAACCACCACCTGCTGCCACACTCCACCACCACCTCCACCACCTGCTGCCACACTCCACCACCATAACCACCACCACCTGCTGCCACACTCCACCACCATAACCACCACCACCTGCTGCCACACTCCACCACCACCTGCTGCCACACTCCACCATAACCACCACCACCTGCTGCCACACTCCACCACCACCTGCTGCCACACTCCACCACCACCTGCTACCACACTCCACCATAACCACCACCACCTGCTGCCACACTCCACCACCACCACCACCACCTGCTACCACACTCCACCACCATAACCACCACCACCTGCTGCCACACTCCACCACCATAATCACCACCACCTGCTACCACACTCCACCACAATAACCACCACCTGCTGCCACACTCCACCACCATAACCACCACCTGCTGCCACACTCCACCACCACCACCTGCTGCCACACTCCACCACCACCACCACCACCACCTGCTGCCACACTTCACCTCCACCACCACCACCTGCTGCCACACTCCACCACCATAACCACCACCTGCTGCCACACTCCACCACCACCACCACCACCTGCTGCCACACTCCACCACCACCACCTGCTGCCACACTCCACCACCACCACCACCACCTGCTGCCACACTCCACCACCACCACCTGCTGCCACACTCCACCACCACCACCACCACCTGCTGCCACACTCCACCACCACCACCTGCTGCCACACTCCACCACCACCACCACCACCTGCTGCCACACTCCACCACCACCACTACCACCACCTGCTGCCACACTCCAACACAATAACCACCACCTGCTACCACACTCCACCACCATAACCACCACCTGCTACCACACTCCACCACCATAACCACCACCTGCTGCCACACTCCACCACCATAACCACCACCTGCTGCCACACTTCACCACAATAACTACCACCATCACCTGCTGCCACACTCCACCACAATAACCACCACCTGCTGCCACACTCCACCACCACCACCACCACCTGCTGCCACACTCCACCACCACCACCACCTGCTGCCACACTCCACCACCACCACCACCACCACCTGCTGCCACACTCCACCACCACCACCACCACCTGCTGCCACACTCCACCACCACCACCTGCTGCCACACTCCACCACCATAACCACCACCACCACCTGCTACCACACTCCACCACCATAACCACCACCTGCTGCCACACTCCACCACCACAATAACCACCACCTGCTACCACACTCCTCCACAATAACATCCACCTGCTGCCACACTTCACTACAATAACCACCACCTGCTGCCACACTCCACCACAATAACCTCCACCTGCTACCACACTCCATCACAATAACCTCCACCTGCTGCCACACTTCACTACAATAACCACCTGCTGCCACACTCCACCACCACCTCCACCACCTGCTGCCACACTCCACCACCACCTGCTGCCACACTCCACCATAACCACCACCACCTGCTGCCACACTCCACCACCACCTGCTGCCACACTCCACCACCACCTGCTACCACACTCCACCATAACCACCACCACCTGCTGCCACACTCCACCACCACCTGCTGCCACACTCCACCACCACCACCTGCTACCACACTCCACCACCATAACCACCACCACCTGCTGCCACACTCCACCACCATAACCACCACCACCTGCTGCCACACTCCACCACCACCACCACCCCCTGCTGCCACACTCCACCACCACCACCACCACCTGCTGCCACACTCCACCACCACCACCTGCTGCCACACTCCACCACCACCACTACCACCACCTGCTGCCACACTCCACCACAATAACCACCATCTGCTGCCATACTCCACCACCATAACCACCACCTGCTGCCACACTCCACCACCATAACCACCACCACCACTAAGTTGGTGGTGTTGGTGGGGTGTGGTTTGGCAGTTGGTGGTGGTAGTGGGGTGTGGCAGTTGGTGGTTGTGGGGTGTGGCAGTTAGTAGTGGTGGGGTGAGGTAGTTGGTGGTGGTGGGGTGAGGCAGTTGGTGGTGGTGGTGGTGGTGGGATGTTGCAGTTGGTTGTGGTGGTGGGATGTTGCAGTTGGTTGTGGTGGTGGGATGTTGCAGTTGGTTGTGGTGGTGGGATGTTGCAGTTGGTTGTGGTGGTGGGATGTTGCAGTTGGTTGTGGTGGTGGGATGTTGCAGTTGGTTGTGGTGGTGGGATGTTGCAGTTGGTTGTGGTGGTGGGATGTTGCAGTTGGTTGTGGTGGTGGGATGTTGCAGTTGGTTGTGGTGGTGGGATGTTGCAGTTGGTTGTGGTGGTGGGATGTTGCAGTTGGTTGTGGTGGTGGGATGTTGCAGTTGGTTGTGGTGGTGGGATGTTGCAGTTGGTTGTGGTGGTGGGATGTTGCAGTTGGTTGTGGTGGTGGGATGTTGCAGTTGGTTGTGGTGGTGGGATGTTGCAGTTGGTTGTGGTGGTGGGATGTTGCAGTTGGTTGTGGTGGTGGGATGTTGCAGTTGGTTGTGGTGGTGGGATGTTGCAGTTGGTTGTGGTGGTGGTATGTTGCAGTTGGTGGTGGTGGTGGGATGTTGCAGTTGGTGGTGGTGGTGGGATGTTGCAGTTGGTGGTGGTGGTGGGATGTTGCAGTTGGTGGTGGTGGTGGGATGTTGCAGTTGGTGGTGGTGGTGGGATGTTGCAGTTGGTTGTGGTGGTGGGATGTTGCAGTTGGTTGTGGTGGTGGGATGTTGCAGTTGGTTGTGGTGGTGGGATGTTGCAGTTGGTTGTGGTGGTGGGATGTTGCAGTTGGTTGTGGTGGTGGGATGTTGCAGTTGGTTGTGGTGGTGGGATGTTGCAGTTGGTTGTGGTGGTGGGATGTTGCAGTTGGTTGTGGTGGTGGGATGTTGCAGTTGGTTGTGGTGGTGGGATGTTGCAGTTGGTTGTGGTGGTGGGATGTTGCAGTTGGTTGTGGTGGTGGGATGTTGCAGTTGGTTGTGGTGGTGGGATGTTGCAGTTGGTTGTGGTGGTGGGATGTTGCAGTTGGTTGTGGTGGTGGGATGTTGCAGTTGGTTGTGGTGGTGGGATGTTGCAGTTGGTTGTGGTGGTGGGATGTTGCAGTTGGTTGTGGTGGTGGGATGTTGCAGTTGGTTGTGGTGGTGGGATGTTGCAGTTGGTTGTGGTGGTGGGATGTTGCAGTTGGTTGTGGTGGTGGGATGTTGCAGTTGGTTGTGGTGGTGGGATGTTGCAGTTGGTTGTGGTGGTGGGATGTTGCAGTTGGTTGTGGTGGTGGGATGTTGCAGTTGGTTGTGGTGGTGGGATGTTGCAGTTGGTTGTGGTGGTGGGATGTTGCAGTTGGTTGTGGTGGTGGGATGTTGCAGTTGGTTGTGGTGGTGGGATGTTGCAGTTGGTTGTGGTGGTGGGATGTTGCAGTTGGTTGTGGTGGTGGGATGTTGCAGTTGGTTGTGGTGGTGGGATGTTGCAGTTGGTTGTGGTGGTGGGATGTTGCAGTTGGTTGTGGTGGTGGGATGTTGCAGTTGGTTGTGGTGGTGGGATGTTGCAGTTGGTTGTGGTGGTGGGATGTTGCAGTTGGTTGTGGTGGTGGGATGTTGCAGTTGGTTGTGGTGGTGGGATGTTGCAGTTGGTTGTGGTGGTGGGATGTTGCAGTTGGTTGTGGTGGTGGGATGTTGCAGTTGGTTGTGGTGGTGGGATGTTGCAGTTGGTTGTGGTGGTGGGATGTTGCAGTTGGTTGTGGTGGTGGGATGTTGCAGTTGGTTGTGGTGGTGGGATGTTGCAGTTGGTTGTGGTGGTGGGATGTTGCAGTTGGTTGTGGTGGTGGGATGTTGCAGTTGGTTGTGGTGGTGGGATGTTGCAGTTGGTTGTGGTGGTGGGATGTTGCAGTTGGTTGTGGTGGTGGGATGTTGCAGTTGGTTGTGGTGGTGGGATGTTGCAGTTGGTTGTGGTGGTGGGATGTTGCAGTTGGTTGTGGTGGTGGGATGTTGCAGTTGGTTGTGGTGGTGGGATGTTGCAGTTGGTTGTGGTGGTGGGATGTTGCAGTTGGTTGTGGTGGTGGGATGTTGCAGTTGGTTGTGGTGGTGGGATGTTGCAGTTGGTTGTGGTGGTGGGATGTTGCAGTTGGTTGTGGTGGTGGGATGTTGCAGTTGGTTGTGGTGGTGGGATGTTGCAGTTGGTTGTGGTGGTGGGATGTTGCAGTTGGTTGTGGTGGTGGGATGTTGCAGTTGGTTGTGGTGGTGGGATGTTGCAGTTGGTTGTGGTGGTGGGATGTTGCAGTTGGTTGTGGTGGTGGGATGTTGCAGTTGGTTGTGGTGGTGGTGCTGGGATGTTGCAGTTGGTTGTGGTGGTGGCAGTTGGTGTTAGTGGTTTTTGTTGTGGTGGTTGGATTTGGCTGTTGGTAGAGGTGGGGTGTGGCGTTTGGGGGTGGTGGTGGGTTGTGGCAGTTGGTGGTAGTGGAGGTGGTGGTGAGGTGAGGCAGTTGGTGGTCGTTGGGTGTGGCAGTTGGTGGTTGTCGGGTGTAGCCGTTGTCGTGACGCTGAACCCCGGTTTATTCCGAACACACCGATTACACAACCTCTGAATGAACAAAGTGAACAAAGATAATCCCTTGGCTATGTACAGTGCAAACAAACAAGATTATAAAGTCAAAAAATACCATAAAATAAAACAGTGGTGACGTTTCTCTACAATGAATAAAGACAAAAAATGAATTAACAGGTGCTGATAATATTTGCTGACTAAACACATCCATTATTACACAGAGCGTATATTAGAAAGGTGTGTCAGCTTTGAGAGCACAGAATATTCTAAATCCAATTGCTCGTGCACGCTCAGTCATCGGCTATGTAGATGGCGCTGAAGTGGAGTGCAGACGACAATCCACCAATGGGACGCGTGCTGGCTGGAAGTGGTGGTTTGGTGATCGACGAAGGTGAAAGGGGGAGGTGGAGAGCGAGTGTCGGATACGTATGCCCCTGGCAGAAACGTATTTTACACAATATGTACTACACTTGCTTGTAGTATCTAGATGTTGTAGGTGTACTGAAGTAACATGATGATAGGAAAGAGCAGGCCAAATCTCTCTTGAAGAAGATTATCGTAACGTGGATAATATAATATATATATATGTCGTACCTAATAGCCAGAACGCACTTCTCAGCCTACTATTCAAGGCCCGATTTGCCTAATAAGCCAAGTTTTCATGAATTAATGTTTTTTCGTCTACCTAACCTACCTAACCTAACCTAACCTAGCTTTTTTAGGCTACCTAACCTAACCTTACCTATAAATATAGGTTAGGTTAGGTTAGGTAGGGTTGGTTAGGTTTGGTCATATATCTACGTTAATTTTAACTCCAATACAAAAAAATTGACCTCATACATAGAGAAAAGGGTTGCTTTATCATTTCATAAGAAAAAAATTGTAGTAAATATATTAATTCAGGAAAACTTGGCTTATTAGGCAAATCGGGCCTTGAATAGTAGGCTGAGAAGTGAGTTCTGGCTACTAGGTACGACATATATATATATATATATATATATATATATATATATATATATATATATATATATATATATATATATATATATATATATATATATACATATATATATATATATATATATATATATATATATATATATATATATATATATATATATATATATATATATATATATGTCGTACCTAGTAGCCAGAACGCACTTATCAGCCTACTATGCAAGGCCCGATTTGCCTAATAAGTCAAGTTTTCATGAATTAATATATTTACTCTAATTTATTTCTTATGAAATGATAAAGCTACCCATTTCTTTATGTATGAGGTCAATTTCTTTTTATTGGAGTGAAAATTAACGTAGATATATGACCGAACCTAACCAACCCTACCTAACCTAACCTAACCTATCTTTATAGGTTAGGTTAGGTTAGGTAGCCGAAAAAGTTAGGTTAGGTTAGGTTAGGTAGGTTAGGTAGTCGAAAAACAATTAATTCATGAAAACTTGGCTTATTAGGCAAATTGGGCCTTGGATAGTAGGCTGAGAAGTGCGTTCTGGCTACTAGGTACGACATATATATGTATATATATATATATATATATATATATATATATATATATATATATATATATATATATATATATATATATATATATATATATGTCGTACCTAGTAGCCAGAACTCACTTCTCAGCCTACTATGCAAGGCCCGATTTGCCTAATAAGCCAAGTTTTCATGAAGTAAGGCTTTTTCGTCTGCCTAACCTACCTAACCTAACCTAACCTAGCTTTTTTTGGCTACCTAACCTAACCTTACCTATATATATAGGTTAGGTTAGGTTAGGTAGGGTTGGTTAGGTTCGGTCATATATCTACGTTAATTTTAACTCCAATAAAAAAAAATTGACCTCATACAGAGTGAAAAGGGTAGCTTTATCATTTCATAAGAAAAAAATTATAGTAAATATATTAATTCAGGAAAACTTGGCTTATTAGGCAAATCGGGCCTTGAATAGTAGGCTGAGAAGTGAGTTCTGGCTACTAGGTACGACATATATATATATATATATATATATATATATATATATATATACATATATATGTCGTACCTAGTAGCCAGAACGCACTTCTCACCCTACTATCCAAAGCCCGATTTGCCTAATAAGCCAAGTTTTCATGAATTATTTGTTTTTCGACTACCTAACCTACCTAACCTAACCTAACCTAACTTTTTCGGCTACCTAACCAAACCTAACCTATGAAGATAGGTTAGGTTAGGTTAGGTAGGGTTGGTTAGGTTCGGTCATATATCTACGTTAATTTTAACTCCAATAAATAAAAATTGACCTCATACATAATGAAATGGGTTGCTTTATCATTTCATAAGAAAAAAATTAGAAAAAATATATTAATTCAGGAAAACTTGGCTTATTAGGCAAATCGGGCCTTGAATAGTAGGCCAAAAAGTGAGTTCTGGCTACTAGGTACGACATATATATATATATATATGCGAACAAGCCTGAATGGTCCCCAGGACATATGCAACTGAAAACTCACACCCCAGAAGTGACTCGAACCCATACTCCCAGAAGCAACGCAACTGGTATGTACAAGACGCCTTAATCCACTTGACCATCACGACCGGACAAAATGAGGTGATAGCCGAGGCTATATGAACCACCCCACCGCCGGCACTCGGATAGTTATCTTGGGCATAGCATTTTACCAAATCACCTCATTCTTTGGGGCACACGTGAGGAACACAAATGCGAACAAGCCTGAATGGTCCCCAGGACATATGCAACTGAAAACTCACACCCCAGAAGTGACTCGAACCCATACTCCCAGAAGCAACGCAACTGGTATGTACAAGACGCCTTAATCCACTTGACCATCACGACCGGACAAAATGAGGTGATAGCCGAGGCTATATGAACCACCCCACCGCCGGCACTCGGATAGTTATCTTGGGCATAGCATTTTACCAAATCACCTCATTCTTTGGGGCACACGTGAGGAACACAAATGCGAACAAGCCTGAATGGTCCCCAGGACATATGCAACTGAAAACTCACACCCCAGAAGTGACTCGAACCCATACTCCCAGAAGCAACGCAACTGGTATGTACAAGACGCCTTAATCCACTTGACCATCACGACCGGACAAAATGAGGTGATAGCCGAGGCTATATGAACCACCCCACCGCCGGCACTCGGATAGTTATCTTGGGCATAGCATTTTACCAAATCACCTCATTCTTTGGGGCACACGTGAGGAACACAAATGCGAACAAGCCTGAATGGTCCCCAGGACATATGCAACTGAAAACTCACACCCCAGAAGTGACTCGAACCCATACTCCCAGAAGCAACGCAACTGGTATGTACAAGACGCCTTAATCCACTTGACCATCACGACCGGACAAAATGAGGTGATAGCCGAGGCTATATGAACCACCCCACCGCCGGCACTCGGATAGTTATCTTGGGCATAGCATTTTACCAAATCACCTCATTCTTTGGGGCACACGTGAGGAACACAAATGCGAACAAGCCTGAATGGTCCCCAGGACATATGCAACTGAAAACTCACACCCCAGAAGTGACTCGAACCCATACTCCCAGAAGCAACGCAACTGGTATGTACAAGACGCCTTAATCCACTTGACCATCACGACCGGACAAAATGAGGTGATAGCCGAGGCTATATGAACCACCCCACCGCCGGCACTCGGATAGTTATCTTGGGCATAGCATTTTACCAAATCACCTCATTCTTTGGGGCACACGTGAGGAACACAAATGCGAACAAGCCTGAATGGTCCCCAGGACATATGCAACTGAAAACTCACACCCCAGAAGTGACTCGAACCCATACTCCCAGAAGCAACGCAACTGGTATGTACAAGACGCCTTAATCCACTTGACCATCACGACCGGACAAAATGAGGTGATAGCCGAGGCTATATGAACCACCCCACCGCCGGCACTCGGATAGTTATCTTGGGCATAGCATTTTACCAAATCACCTCATTCTTTGGGGCACACGTGAGGAACACAAATGCGAACAAGCCTGAATGGTCCCCAGGACATATGCAACTGAAAACTCACACCCCAGAAGTGACTCGAACCCATACTCCCAGAAGCAACGCAACTGGTATGTACAAGACGCCTTAATCCACTTGACCATCACGACCGGACAAAATGAGGTGATAGCCGAGGCTATATGAACCACCCCACCGCCGGCACTCGGATAGTTATCTTGGGCATAGCATTTTACCAAATCACCTCATTCTTTGGGGCACACGTGAGGAACACAAATGCGAACAAGCCTGAATGGTCCCCAGGACATATGCAACTGAAAACTCACACCCCAGAAGTGACTCGAACCCATACTCCCAGAAGCAACGCAACTGGTATGTACAAGACGCCTTAATCCACTTGACCATCACGACCGGACAAAATGAGGTGATAGCCGAGGCTATATGAACCACCCCACCGCCGGCACTCGGATAGTTATCTTAGGCATAGCATTTTACCAAATCACCTCATTCTTTGGGGCACACGTGAGGAACACAAATGCGAACAAGCCTGAATGGTCCCCAGGACATATGCAACTGAAAACTCACACCCCAGAAGTGACTCGAACCCATACTCCCAGAAGCAACGCAACTGGTATGTACAAGACGCCTTAATCCACTTGACCATCACGACCGGACAAAATGAGGTGATAGCCGAGGCTATATGAACCACCCCACCGCCGGCACTCGGATAGTTATCTTGGGCATAGCATTTTACCAAATCACCTCATTCTTTGGGGCACACGTGAGGAACACAAATGCGAACAAGCCTGAATGGTCCCCAGGACATATGCAACTGAAAACTCACACCCCAGAAGTGACTCGAACCCATACTCCCAGAAGCAACGCAACTGGTATGTACAAGACGCCTTAATCCACTTGACCATCACGACCGGACAAAATGAGGTGATAGCCGAGGCTATATGAACCACCCCACCGCCGGCACTCGGATAGTTATCTTGGGCATAGCATTTTACCAAATCACCTCATTCTTTGGGGCACACGTGAGGAACACAAATGCGAACAAGCCTGAATGGTCCCCAGGACATATGCAACTGAAAACTCACACCCCAGAAGTGACTCGAACCCATACTCCCAGAAGCAACGCAACTGGTATGTACAAGACGCCTTAATCCACTTGACCATCACGACCGGACAAAATGAGGTGATAGCCGAGGCTATATGAACCACCCCACCGCCGGCACTCGGATAGTTATCTTGGGCATAGCATTTTACCAAATCACCTCATTCTTTGGGGCACACGTGAGGAACACAAATGCGAACAAGCCTGAATGGTCCCCAGGACATATGCAACTGAAAACTCACACCCCAGAAGTGACTCGAACCCATACTCCCAGAAGCAACGCAACTGGTATGTACAAGACGCCTTAATCCACTTGACCATCACGACCGGACAAAATGAGGTGATAGCCGAGGCTATATGAACCACCCCACCGCCGGCACTCGGATAGTTATCTTGGGCATAGCATTTTACCAAATCACCTCATTCTTTGGGGCACACGTGAGGAACACAAATGCGAACAAGCCTGAATGGTCCCCAGGACATATGCAACTGAAAACTCACACCCCAGAAGTGACTCGAACCCATACTCCCAGAAGCAACGCAACTGGTATGTACAAGACGCCTTAATCCACTTGACCATCACGACCGGACAAAGTGAGGTGATAGCCGAGGCTATATGAACCACCCCACCGCCGGCACTCGGATAGTTATCTTGGGCATAGCATTTTACCAAATCACCTCATTCTTTGGGGCACACGTGAGGAACACAAATGCGAACAAGCCTGAATGGTCCCCAGGACATATGCAACTGAAAACTCACACCCCAGAAGTGACTCGAACCCATACTCCCAGAAGCAACGCAACTGGTATGTACAAGACGCCTTAATCCACTTGACCATCACGACCGGACAAAATGAGGTGATAGCCGAGGCTATATGAACCACCCCACCGCCGGCACTCGGATAGTTATCTTGGGCATAGCATTTTACCAAATCACCTCATTCTTTGGGGCACACGTGAGGAACACAAATGCGAACAAGCCTGAATGGTCCCCAGGACATATGCAACTGAAAACTCACACCCCAGAAGTGACTCGAACCCATACTCCCAGAAGCAACGCAACTGGTATGTACAAGACGCCTTAATCCACTTGACCATCACGACCGGACAAAATGAGGTGATAGCCGAGGCTATATGAACCACCCCACCGCCGGCACTCGGATAGTTATCTTGGGCATAGCATTTTACCAAATCACCTCATTCTTTGGGGCACACGTGAGGAACACAAATGCGAACAAGCCTGAATGGTCCCCAGGACATATGCAACTGAAAACTCACACCCCAGAAGTGACTCGAACCCATACTCCCAGAAGCAACGCAACTGGTATGTACAAGACGCCTTAATCCACTTGACCATCACGACCGGACAAAATGAGGTGATAGCCGAGGCTATATGAACCACCCCACCGCCGGCACTCGGATAGTTATCTTGGGCATAGCATTTTACCAAATCACCTCATTCTTTGGGGCACACGTGAGGAACACAAATGCGAACAAGCCTGAATGGTCCCCAGGACATATGCAACTGAAAACTCACACCTTTTGTGTTCCTCACGTGTGCCCCAAAGAATGAGGTGATTTGGTAAAATGCTATGCCCAAGATAACTATCCGAGTGCCGGCGGTGGGGTGGTTCATATAGCCTCGGCTATCACCTCATTTTGTCCGGTCGTGATGGTCAAGTGGATTAAGGCGTCTTGTACATACCAGTTGCGTTGCTTCTGGGAGTATGGGTTCGAGTCACTTCTGGGGTGTGAGTTTTCAGTTGCATATGTCCTGGGGACCATTCAGGCTTGTTCGCATTTGTGTTCCTCACGTGTGCCCCAAAGAATGAGGTGATTTGGTAAAATGCTATGCCCAAGATAACTATCCGAGTGCCGGCGGTGGGGTGGTTCATATAGCCTCGGCTATCACCTCATTTTGTCCGGTCGTGATGGTCAAGTGGATTAAGGCGTCTTGTACATACCAGTTGCGTTGCTTCTGGGAGTATGGGTTCGAGTCACTTCTGGGGTGTGAGTTTTCAGTTGCATATGTCCTGGGGACCATTCAGGCTTGTTCGCATTTGTGTTCCTCACGTGTGCCCCAAAGAATGAGGTGATTTGGTAAAATGCTATGCCCAAGATAACTATCCGAGTGCCGGCGGTGGGGTGGTTCATATAGCCTCGGCTATCACCTCATTTTGTCCGGTCGTGATGGTCAAGTGGATTAAGGCGTCTTGTACATACCAGTTGCGTTGCTTCTGGGAGTATGGGTTCGAGTCACTTCTGGGGTGTGAGTTTTCAGTTGCATATGTCCTGGGGACCATTCAGGCTTGTTCGCATTTGTGTTCCTCACGTGTGCCTCAAAGAATGAGGTGATTTGGTAAAATGCTATGCCCAAGATAACTATCCGAGTGCCGGCGGTGGGGTGGTTCATATAGCCTCGGCTATCACCTCATTTTGTCCGGTCGTGATGGTCAAGTGGATTAAGGCGTCTTGTACATACCAGTTGCGTTGCTTCTGGGAGTATGGGTTCGAGTCACTTCTGGGGTGTGAGTTTTCAGTTATATATATATATATATATA
>NW_027191152.1:0-2500 GCF_040958095.1 Procambarus clarkii
TTAATATATATATATATATATATATATATATATATATATATATATATATATATATATATATATATATATATATATTATATATATATATATATATATATATATTCATGAAACACATTAAAACCTTGATCATTTATTCATTCATTACGTCTAGTGAAGAATTGCTTTTGTTCATTTGTATGATTAAAAATTAATAGAATATGAATTCCTCGCTTAAAGTAAAATATAAAATATATATTGGATTTATATGATTGGTTAATATTCCAAGTGATGCTGAATATCCCCTATAATTTTGTTTTGTTTGTTTGTTTGTTATGTACACATTCCAAATGAAATCAATATAAATGTTATTATTAATGTTTGAAAGTTGATTGTCTACTTGAATCTCTCTATTAAAGTGTGTGTGGCTCCGGATGGAGCCTGGTTATGGTATTTGTCGTGGTGGGTGGCAGAAGTGCTTACTTCTTCTCTGTCTTCTTTGGCAAAAGAACTGCCTGAATGTTTGGAAGAACACCTCCCTGTGCAATGGTTACGCCAGACAGAAGTTTGTTGAGTTCTTCGTCGTTGCGGATGGCCAACTGCAAGTGACGTGGGATGATACGGGTCTTCTTGTTGTCACGTGCGGCGTTACCGGCGAGCTCCAGAACTTCGGCAGCGAGGTATTCCATGACGGCTGCCAGGTAGACAGGAGCGCCAGCACCGACGCGTTCGGCGTAGTTGCCCTTACGCAGCAGACGGTGAATTCTGCCCACGGGGAACTGAAGTCCGGCCCTGCTGGAGCGAGACTTTGACTTGCCCTTCACTTTGCCTCCCTTGCCGCGTCCTGACATTGCTGCTGCTGTTGTGGGTTTGTGGTGTTTTATGCCGCCCCGCAGATCGAGCTTCGTGTTATATACCCCGCTCAGGATCAAGGGAGCCCGCCACTGACCAATCAGCGCGCTCCGCCACGCGACCCGCTCTGAGCTGAGTCGCGAGCGGGATATAAAAGGAAAGCTCGCCTCGCGCAAAAGTTCATTATTGTATCGCAACGCCAGCCAGCACGAGCATCATCATGCCACCCAAGGCATCTGGAAAGGCTGCCAAGAAGGCCGGAAAGGCCCAGAAGGCCATTGCCAAGGGCGATAAGAAAAAGAAGCGCAGGAGGAAGGAGAGCTACAGCATCTACATCTACAAAGTGCTGAAGCAGGTCCACCCCGACACTGGTATCTCTTCCAAAGCCATGTCGATCATGAACTCGTTCGTGAACGACATCTTCGAGCGCATCGCCGCCGAGGCTTCTCGCCTGGCCCACTACAACAAGCGTTCCACCATTACCAGTCGGGAGATCCAGACGGCTGTAAGGCTCCTGTTGCCCGGAGAACTGGCCAAGCACGCCGTCTCTGAGGGCACTAAGGCCGTCACCAAGTACACCTCCTCCAAGTAAACGGCTTACTTACTGCCCTGTGGTGGTGGCTTGGCCTCAAACCAACAAACTCGGCTCCATTGGAGCCACACTTTAATTTCTAAAGAGATTGTGAGTGTTAGACACCAATACTATTATAACAAAAACCTCTGTCACTGAAAGCAAATAGCTATAAAATGAGAATATTTATGAAACTGTCTGTGTGTGTTTCTCTCTCTCAGTGTCTGTCTGTCTGTCTGTCTGTCTGTCTGTCTGTCTGTCTGTCTGCCTGCCTGCCTGCCTGCCTGCCTGTCTGTCTGTCTGTCTTGTCTGTCTTGTCTGTCTGTCTGTGTGTCTCTCTCTCTCTCTCTCTCTCTCTCTCTCTCTCTCTCTCTCTCTCTCTCTCTCTCTCTCTCAACACATATAAGCACTCGGTATCTTTTTTCTAGAGATTAGAGATTCATTGTTATGTTCCACATTAGGATTACTATGCAGGCCACCCTCTTAGGTTTGAAAATGTCAAGAAAACGGTTAATTTAAAATGTCATCTCCTAACTTAACAGATTAAGCCAGAGGACCGAAAACAGAATAAAACAGGACTGGACAGTATATGTCACTTATACAAGCTGCTTTTATTTCTAGTACAGTATGACAATTTTTATTTTGGGGGGGGGGGGGGGGGGGTGATCCTTGACAGTGCATAAGAGTGAAAAGCGACGGCGTTTTGTTTGTAAGAGAACAGGTTGTACTACAAATGACTTGATTTATTGATATCACATGTATGTATGACACCTAAATTATGCTAGGAATGTCTGAAATCTCCTTAGAAGGATATTTTGGCCCTGAGAAGGGCCGAGTTTGGTGTATACTAGGGTGGTCGATTTAGCTTATGCACGCTCTCCACGGATACGGCGAGCAAGCTGAATGTCCTTTGGCATGATGGTGACACGCTTGGCGTGGATGGCACAGAGGTTAGTGTCCTCGAAGAGACCGACCAGGTAAGCCTCGGATGCCTCCTGTAAAGCCATGACGGCAGACGACTGGAAGCGAAGATCGGTCTTGAAGTCCTGGGCAATCTCGCGCACCAGACGCTGGAAGGGAAGTTTCCTGATGAGCAACTCG
>NW_027191152.1:5000-15506 GCF_040958095.1 Procambarus clarkii
AGGCTGTAGGTGGTTTGTTGCTTGTGGCGGCTTTCTTGGGAGTTACCACGGCCTTCTTTGCTGCTGTAGATGGTTTCTTGGTTGTGGTGGCTTTCTTGGGAGTTAGAACGGCCCTCTTCTCTGCTACGGCCAGCTTGAATGATCCACTAGCTCCACTTCCCTTGGTCTGAACAAGAATGCCGTCAGCCACTGCTTTCTTGAGAAATCTTCGGATGTAAATGGCGATCTTGGCAGCCTCGACTTTGTTGTTGGCAACAACGTACTTCTTGATTGCTTGTAGAGACGAGCCCTTACGGTCTTTGAGTGCTGCGACCGCGGCTAGAACCATTTGACTAGTTTTCGGGTGAGCAACCTGGACGCGAGGTTTCCTGGTGGTGGCCACCACAGCAGCAGCCGCAGCCTTCTTGGTAGGCTTTGCTTCTACCATGATGATGATGAGATAACCAAGGTGATGAGAGACGCTCAGACAGTCACGGGGGAATGATGCTGCCGCCGCTTGAGCCGAACCTATTTATGTGCCGGCACGGTACAGAAGCTGCAACCTGGCAACTCGTCCACCAATCACAACGGTTGGTTTTACGGCTCCGAAACCTGGATCCCATATCTTCTCTAAAATAGAAGCATTTGTTCATGTTCTTTGTAAAAGTATCATAAAGCAGGACAGATGAGACAAATATCATAAAAACTGAAGAGCAGATGAGCACACACATGTATGTATTACAAAAGAAAATCCACAAATTCATTAGAAATTGGCAGGGCAGGCTGAGGAAGTAGGTAGATGTAAAATGTCTGTAAATGGCGAAAGAACATAAACCCAAGACTGAATAAACGATGTTAAATATCCATGCCAAGGAGACAAAAATATGTTAGGATACAATTACCATTAAGACACCACAAGAAGGTCCGTATCCTGCCGTGATGACTAAAAAGAGTTGGTTATTAGCCACAATGTGTAGGCAGTCTCATGCCAACGGCCATACCACGTTGAGAACACCGCTTCTCGTCCGATCAGCGAAGTTAAGCAACGTTGGGTTTGGTTAGTACTTGGATGGGTGACCGCCTGGGAACACCAAATGCTGTTGGCAATAATGTTTTTTGTTTTGTTTTGTTTTGTTTCGTTTGTTTTTGTTTGAATGGCTGGCTCCACGGGAAATTCACGGAGTTGTGTGGAATAAGGCCTGGTAAAATGAATTAATATGTATGTCATGTTTAAAACAAACTCGCTTAATATAGTGTGTGAGGCTTTATACAAAAACAAACAACCAAAACAAAACATGTTTTTATATATATATATATATATATATATATATATATATATATATATATATATATATATATATATATATATATATATATATATATATATATATATATATATATATAGCTTAATCCGGGTTTGAACTCGCAACTCCAAGAATACGCATCACTTATATACACTTTACCACTGGACCACAGCTGCAGGACACAAGCTTGATGCTGAGGTATCAATTTAATGACGTAAATGCCATTTCCACAAATAAATGATAATTTAAAAGTATTTGTATGTACAAATCTTTTCTGTTTAAAAGGCTACAATATCAGTTACATATATAATTTGTGTTAATGTTTCTATACCCACAGGAAGGCATGTTTTTGCTTATATGTAAGGGGTACGGAGAAGGAATCCACAGACCATCAGTCCCCTTCCCCCCCCCCCCCCCCCTCCCACCTACTACCACCACCACCACCACCACACCACCACTACTCACCACCACCACCACTACTCACCACCAATCACCACCACCACCAATCACCACCAATCACCACCAATCACCACCACCACACCTAACCGAAAACCCCCTAACACATCAACCCTCCCCCCAATCAACAGGCGAAATAATAACCCTCAAATGCCTGCCTGCCTGCCAGCCAGCCAATACTAACGGTCTTCTCAGAAAGAAAATCTCTTTGTATCTGTATTACTTGATGAAATGTATGATTCTAATAATGAAAATAAATTTTGATGTCGGTTGTATGAGCATAATGACCAATATGCACATGATATGAATGAATTAAATAGTGTAGTTTTAAGTAATTAGGTTGTAGACACATTAAGCGGATATGATATTTGACGCGTCCAGAACTGGTGATTTTTGGTTTAGTTTTAAATGCACCACCACCATTGCTTCCCCAGAGCCTAATTAAGGACCGGTAAAAGGAGTCAATATGTATGTCATCTATAAAACCAAAGAATGAATAAAAACACACACACACACACACACCTACATAATAGTATTAGGAAGATTGTATGGCAAAAAAAAAAAGTACTCCCATTGGGTCGTTTGAACTCGCGACTTCCAAAACACCAGCCACACACCTTACCACCCAGCCACCATAGAGTTGGTATAATTGTGCAACTTTAGTTATAAAAGTAAAGTTCTTATTGTCTCAAATCTTATTGTCTGTTCTATGAAAAGGCATGATGTAAATTATGTATTTTTTGAATGATTGAATTGTAGGCACATTAAGCGGATTCGATATTTGATATATCCAGAAAAGGTGATTTCTGTTCAGTTTTAAAATGCATCACTGTTAACGCTAAAGGACTGGTAAAACGACTCGATGTTTGTCATTTTTAAAATAAACACTAAAACTAGGCCCTTAACATATATAATGTTTGAATATAAATTGAATGCATATAAATACAAAGTGGGAGTGGCTGGCTGGCTGGCTGGCTGGCTGGCTGGCTGGCTGGCTGGCTGGCTGGCTGGCTGGCTGGCTGCTGCCTGCCTGCCTGCCTGCCTGCCTGCCTGGCTGGCTGGCTGGCTGGCCGCCCGCCCGCCCGCCCGCCTGCCCGCCCGCCTGCTTGCCTTGCCTTGCCTTGCCTGTCCTGTCCTGTCCTGTTCTGTTATTGCCTTGCCTTGCCTTGCCTTGCCTTGCCTTGCCTTGCCTTGCCCTGCCTTGCCCTGCCCTGCCCTGCCTTGGCTGCAGCTGGCTGGCTGGCCGTAAATCAACTCTTAACAACACCATACCACACCACACCATCACTCATCACCCATCACCCACCACCGGCCCCAGTCTCCCAGCCTCTCTTATATACCCGAGCAGGCCCTTTAAATTATTTGAATTGTTGCACTTCGGCCAATGGCAGGCACGATCGCTGCTGCTCAAACATATTCTGGTTCACAAGTATTAATATATATATATATATATATATATATATATATATATATATATATATATATATATATATATATATATATATATATATATATATATATATATATTCATGAAACACATTAAAACCTTGATCATTTATTCATTCATTACGTCTAGTGAAGAATTGCTTTTGTTCATTTGTATGATTAAAAATTAATAGAATATGAATTCCTCGCTTAAAGTAAAATATAAAATATATATTGGATTTATATGATTGGTTAATATTCCAAGTGATGCTGAATATCCCCTATAATTTTGTTTTGTTTGTTTGTTTGTTATGTACACATTCCAAATGAAATCAATATAAATGTTATTATTAATGTTTGAAAGTTGATTGTCTACTTGAATCTCTCTATTAAAGTGTGTGTGGCTCCGGATGGAGCCTGGTTATGGTATTTGTCGTGGTGGGTGGCAGAAGTGCTTACTTCTTCTCTGTCTTCTTTGGCAAAAGAACTGCCTGAATGTTTGGAAGAACACCTCCCTGTGCAATGGTTACGCCAGACAGAAGTTTGTTGAGTTCTTCGTCGTTGCGGATGGCCAACTGCAAGTGACGTGGGATGATACGGGTCTTCTTGTTGTCACGTGCGGCGTTACCGGCGAGCTCCAGAACTTCGGCAGCGAGGTATTCCATGACGGCTGCCAGGTAGACAGGAGCGCCAGCACCGACGCGTTCGGCGTAGTTGCCCTTACGCAGCAGACGGTGAATTCTGCCCACGGGGAACTGAAGTCCGGCCCTGCTGGAGCGAGACTTTGACTTGCCCTTCACTTTGCCTCCCTTGCCGCGTCCTGACATTGCTGCTGCTGTTGTGGGTTTGTGGTGTTTTATGCCGCCCCGCAGATCGAGCTTCGTGTTATATACCCCGCTCAGGATCAAGGGAGCCCGCCACTGACCAATCAGCGCGCTCCGCCACGCGACCCGCTCTGAGCTGAGTCGCGAGCGGGATATAAAAGGAAAGCTCGCCTCGCGCAAAAGTTCATTATTGTATCGCAACGCCAGCCAGCACGAGCATCATCATGCCACCCAAGGCATCTGGAAAGGCTGCCAAGAAGGCCGGAAAGGCCCAGAAGGCCATTGCCAAGGGCGATAAGAAAAAGAAGCGCAGGAGGAAGGAGAGCTACAGCATCTACATCTACAAAGTGCTGAAGCAGGTCCACCCCGACACTGGTATCTCTTCCAAAGCCATGTCGATCATGAACTCGTTCGTGAACGACATCTTCGAGCGCATCGCCGCCGAGGCTTCTCGCCTGGCCCACTACAACAAGCGTTCCACCATTACCAGTCGGGAGATCCAGACGGCTGTAAGGCTCCTGTTGCCCGGAGAACTGGCCAAGCACGCCGTCTCTGAGGGCACTAAGGCCGTCACCAAGTACACCTCCTCCAAGTAAACGGCTTACTTACTGCCCTGTGGTGGTGGCTTGGCCTCAAACCAACAAACTCGGCTCCATTGGAGCCACACTTTAATTTCTAAAGAGATTGTGAGTGTTAGACACCAATACTATTATAACAAAAACCTCTGTCACTGAAAGCAAATAGCTATAAAATGAGAATATTTATGAAACTGTCTGTGTGTGTTTCTCTCTCTCAGTGTCTGTCTGTCTGTCTGTCTGTCTGTCTGTCTGTCTGTCTGTCTGCCTGCCTGCCTGCCTGCCTGCCTGTCTGTCTGTCTGTCTTGTCTGTCTTGTCTGTCTGTCTGTGTGTCTCTCTCTCTCTCTCTCTCTCTCTCTCTCTCTCTCTCTCTCTCTCTCTCTCTCTCTCTCTCTCAACACATATAAGCACTCGGTATCTTTTTTCTAGAGATTAGAGATTCATTGTTATGTTCCACATTAGGATTACTATGCAGGCCACCCTCTTAGGTTTGAAAATGTCAAGAAAACGGTTAATTTAAAATGTCATCTCCTAACTTAACAGATTAAGCCAGAGGACCGAAAACAGAATAAAACAGGACTGGACAGTATATGTCACTTATACAAGCTGCTTTTATTTCTAGTACAGTATGACAATTTTTATTTTGGGGGGGGGGGGGGGGGGGTGATCCTTGACAGTGCATAAGAGTGAAAAGCGACGGCGTTTTGTTTGTAAGAGAACAGGTTGTACTACAAATGACTTGATTTATTGATATCACATGTATGTATGACACCTAAATTATGCTAGGAATGTCTGAAATCTCCTTAGAAGGATATTTTGGCCCTGAGAAGGGCCGAGTTTGGTGTATACTAGGGTGGTCGATTTAGCTTATGCACGCTCTCCACGGATACGGCGAGCAAGCTGAATGTCCTTTGGCATGATGGTGACACGCTTGGCGTGGATGGCACAGAGGTTAGTGTCCTCGAAGAGACCGACCAGGTAAGCCTCGGATGCCTCCTGTAAAGCCATGACGGCAGACGACTGGAAGCGAAGATCGGTCTTGAAGTCCTGGGCAATCTCGCGCACCAGACGCTGGAAGGGAAGTTTCCTGATGAGCAACTCGGTGCTCTTCTGGTAACGACGGATCTCACGCAGGGCGACCGTTCCGGGCCTGTAACGGTGAGGCTTCTTCACACCCCCTGTGGCAGGAGCAGACTTGCGTGCTGCCTTGGTGGCCAGCTGCTTACGAGGAGCCTTGCCTCCCGTGGACTTGCGAGCAGTCTGCTTGGTGCGAGCCATGGTGAACAACTGTGGTTTGTGATGGCCGGCGCCGAAAAATTTTTGCTTATATACGCCGTCTCGAGGCGCTTGCTCGAGCGCCATTGGCTGCTCGACTCGCCTACGTCACCCCGTTGCCCCTCCCCTCCTTCCTCTGGCTGCAGCCAACAGGCGGCTCACCTCAATCACTATTATCGCTGATTTTGCTCTATTTTTTGGATTTGTGCAAAAGTCATTTCACAGGGACGTGAAACAGACGAGTAGGCAACTGCAGTTTTGAAAGCGTTGTGAGAAAGCCGTGTCTACTCGACCACAAGCGTAAAGTAAGGGCAGGCAGGAGTTGCAATGCTACTAGTACGTCCGCTTGATGGGATATAGTCGGGAAATCGTGCGGGCATTCGTCAATTCGATTCACACAACTTCAACACCATGACTGGACGCGGCAAGGGAGGCAAGGGACTCGGAAAGGGTGGCGCCAAGCGTCATCGTAAGGTGCTACGTGACAACATCCAGGGCATCACCAAGCCCGCTATTCGTCGCTTAGCTCGTCGTGGCGGCGTGAAGCGTATTTCGGGTCTCATCTACGAAGAGACCCGTGGCGTCCTGAAGGTGTTCCTCGAGAACGTCATCCGTGATGCTGTAACCTACACGGAACACGCCAAGAGGAAGACCGTCACTGCTATGGACGTGGTGTACGCTCTGAAGCGCCAGGGTCGTACCCTCTACGGATTCGGCGGATAAGAGCTTGGCTAATCCATCGATTCCACCCACCACCACCTCAAAACGGGACCTAATTAGGTCCCTATACTTTTTTACTGAAGGGCTTAATAGACGATAACATAAATTGTTTTGATATCAGCTAGCACATTGGGTCTTATGAAATCTATTTTTTATCCTCGCATGCTTAAAGGGACTCTGATTGGGGAGGGAGGGGGGGGGGGGAAGGTTTGTTACGTTATATACTAGCAGAGCAGGATCATTGGGGGGGGTGAGGGGGAGAGAGAGGAGAGAGAGAGAGAGATCTTTCCCAACTCTTCCTTTTTACATGAGTGAGCTACCCGTTTTATTCATTTTATCCTTCTCAGAGCTGTTTTGATAGTATCCAAATGATGGTAAATGAAAAGGGAGGACACGAATATCTACCCAGAATTCAGGACTGGCAATCGATATGCATGTTTGAGTGCGAATCTTTTTCTCTCTCAACTTAGGTATACGTTTATGTCGTACCTAAAAGCGAGAACCACACTATTGGGACAAGTATGCAAGGCCCAATTTTCCTAACAAGCACAGTTAATTTTGTTATTTTCGAACATTTCTTTCCAAATTGGTTTATCCAATTAACAGTATTATATTAAGATCATGAATTGCTGGGTTAGGTTAGGTTAGGTTAGGTTAGGTTAGGTTAGGTTAGGTTAGGTTAGCTTAGGTTAGGTTAGGTTAGGTTAGGTTAGCTTAGCTTAGCTTGGGTTAGCTTAGGTTAGGTTAGGTTAGCTTAGCTTGGGTTAGCATAGGTTAGGTTAGGTTTGATTACATTTCTATGTTAGATTTAACTCAAATTCAAAACAATTGCAGTCATTCGGCTTGTTAGTCAACTTGCCTCTAATAGGGGCAATTTGTCTAACAAGACTATTTAGTTTTGTGTGCATATATATATATATATATATATATATATATATATATATATATATATATATATATATATATATATTATATATATATATATATATATATATATATATATATATATATATATATATATATATATATATATATATATATATATATATTATAGCTTCAAGACTCCGAACCAATATAGAAGCATCAAGAGGAAGTGCTTGTGTTATGGGCCAATAGGCCTTCTGCAGTTACTTCCATTCTTATGTTTTTATTCCCATTGGTTCGTGTTTTATCTTGTGTAAATGTCAATCACCTTACCCAAAACTTTGGTACCATATCACCTCACCCATGTGTATATATAAATATATATATATATATATATATATATATATATATATATATATATATATATATATATATATATATATATATATATATATATATAATATACAGAGTAAATCTACCCCAAAAGTAATGATTTATTTGTCTACAAAACTAAACTCTTTTTGGAATCATATGAGGCCCCTCCACTGAGGGGGGAGGCCTGGATGTTTATTGTCATGTGTATTCATGCTGCTTGCATGTCATCGTTTATTTTGCCTTTGTTGTTTTCTTGACAGCTTTCTTTGCCTTGGGTGGTTTGGGAGATTTTGAAGCTCTCTTTATTTTGGGCTTTTTGTTCCCAACAACAAGCTGCTGCTGCTGCTTCTTTTTCAAGGCTGTAGGTGGTTTGTTGCTTGTGGCGGCTTTCTTGGGAGTTACCACGGCCTTCTTTGCTGCTGTAGATGGTTTCTTGGTTGTGGTGGCTTTCTTGGGAGTTAGAACGGCCCTCTTCTCTGCTACGGCCAGCTTGAATGATCCACTAGCTCCACTTCCCTTGGTCTGAACAAGAATGCCGTCAGCCACTGCTTTCTTGAGAAATCTTCGGATGTAAATGGCGATCTTGGCAGCCTCGACTTTGTTGTTGGCAACAACGTACTTCTTGATTGCTTGTAGAGACGAGCCCTTACGGTCTTTGAGTGCTGCGACCGCGGCTAGAACCATTTGACTAGTTTTCGGGTGAGCAACCTGGACGCGAGGTTTCCTGGTGGTGGCCACCACAGCAGCAGCCGCAGCCTTCTTGGTAGGCTTTGCTTCTACCATGATGATGATGAGATAACCAAGGTGATGAGAGACGCTCAGACAGTCACGGGGGAATGATGCTGCCGCCGCTTGAGCCGAACCTATTTATGTGCCGGCACGGTACAGAAGCTGCAACCTGGCAACTCGTCCACCAATCACAACGGTTGGTTTTACGGCTCCGAAACCTGGATCCCATATCTTCTCTAAAATAGAAGCATTTGTTCATGTTCTTTGTAAAAGTATCATAAAGCAGGACAGATGAGACAAATATCATAAAAACTGAAGAGCAGATGAGCACACACATGTATGTATTACAAAAGAAAATCCACAAATTCATTAGAAATTGGCAGGGCAGGCTGAGGAAGTAGGTAGATGTAAAATGTCTGTAAATGGCGAAAGAACATAAACCCAAGACTGAATAAACGATGTTAAATATCCATGCCAAGGAGACAAAAATATGTTAGGATACAATTACCATTAAGACACCACAAGAAGGTCCGTATCCTGCCGTGATGACTAAAAAGAGTTGGTTATTAGCCACAATGTGTAGGCAGTCTCATGCCAACGGCCATACCACGTTGAGAACACCGCTTCTCGTCCGATCAGCGAAGTTAAGCAACGTTGGGTTTGGTTAGTACTTGGATGGGTGACCGCCTGGGAACACCAAATGCTGTTGGCAATAATGTTTTTTGTTTTGTTTTGTTTTGTTTCGTTTGTTTTTGTTTGAATGGCTGGCTCCACGGGAAATTCACGGAGTTGTGTGGAATAAGGCCTGGTAAAATGAATTAATATGTATGTCATGTTTAAAACAAACTCGCTTAATATAGTGTGTGAGGCTTTATACAAAAACAAACAACCAAAACAAAACATGTTGTTTTATATATATATATATATATATATATATATATATATATATATATATATATATATATATATATATATATATATATATATATATATATATATATATATATAGCTTAATCCGGGTTTGAACTCGCAACTCCAAGAATACGCATCACTTATATACACTTTACCACTGGACCACAGCTGCAGGACACAAGCTTGATGCTGAGGTATCAATTTAATGACGTAAATGCCATTTCCACAAATAAATGATAATTTAAAAGTATTTGTATGTACAAATCTTTTCTGTTTAAAAGGCTACAATATCAGTTACATATATAATTTGTGTTAATGTTTCTATACCCACAGGAAGGCATGTTTTTGCTTATATGTAAGGGGTACGGAGAAGGAATCCACAGACCATCAGTCCCCTTCCCCCCCCCCCCCCCCTCCCACCTACTACCACCACCACCACCACCACCACCACCACTACTCACCACCACCACACTACTCACCACCAATCACCACCACCACCAATCACCACCAATCACCACCAATCACCACCACCACACCTAACCGAAAACCCCCTAACACATCAACCCTCCCCCCAATCAACAGGCGAAATAATAACCCTCAAATGCCTGCCTGCCTGCCAGCCAGCCAATACTAACGGTCTTCTCAGAAAGAAAATCTCTTTGTATCTGTATTACTTGATGAAATGTATGATTCTAATAATGAAAATAAATTTTGATGTCGGTTGTATGAGCATAATGACCAATATGCACATGATATGAATGAATTAAATAGTGTAGTTTTAAGTAATTAGGTTGTAGACACATTAAGCGGATATGATATTTGACGCGTCCAGAACTGGTGATTTTTGGTTTAGTTTTAAATGCACCACCACCATTGCTTCCCCAGAGCCTAATTAAGGACCGGTAAAAGGAGTCAATATGTATGTCATCTATAAAACCAAAGAATGAATAAAAACACACACACACACACACACCTACATAATAGTATTAGGAAGATTGTATGGCAAAAAAAAAAAGTACTCCCATTGGGTCGTTTGAACTCGCGACTTCCACACAACCACCCAGCCA
>NW_027191153.1:0-15416 GCF_040958095.1 Procambarus clarkii
CCACCAGTCAGGCCACAAAGGGAGCTTCACTATACAGGTGCAGCAGCCACCAGTCAGGCCACAAAAGGAGCTTCACTATACAGGTGCAGCAGCCACCAGTCAGGCCACAACAAGGAGCTTCACTATACAAGGTGCAGCAGCCACCAGTCAGGCCACAACAAGGGAGCTTCACTATACAAGGTGCAGCAGCCACCAGTCAGGCCACAACAAGGGAGCTTCACTATACATGGTGCAGCAGCCACCAGTCAGGCCACAACAAGGAAGCTTCACTATACAAGGTGCAGCAGCCACCAGTCAGGCCACAACAAGGAGCTTCACTATACAAGGTGCAGCAGCCACCAGTCAGGCCACAACAAGGAGCTTCACTATACAAGGTGCAGCAGCCACCAGTCAGGCCACAACAAGGGAGCTTCACTATACAAGGTGCAGCAGCCACCAGTCAGGCCACAACAAGGGAGCTTCACTATACAAGGTGCAGCAGCCACCAGTCAGGCCACAACAAGGGAGCTTCACTATACAAGGTGCAGCAGCCACCAGTCAGGCCACAACAAGGGAGCTTCACTATACAAGGTGCAGCAGCCACCAGTCAGGCCACAACAAGGGAGCTTCACTATACAAGGTGCAGCAGCCACCAGTCAGGCCACAACAAGGAAGCTTCACTATACAAGGTGCAGCAGCCACCAGTCAGGCCACAACAAGGGAGCTTCACTATACAAGGTGCAGCAGCCACCAGTCAGGCCACAACAAGGGAGCTTCACTATACAAGGTGCAGCAGCCACCAGTCAGGCCACAACAAGGGAGCTTCACTATACAAGGTGCAGCAGCCACCAGTCAGGCCACAACAAGGAAGCTTCACTATACAAGGTGCAGCAGCCACCAGTCAGGCCACAACAAGGGAGCTTCACTATACAAGGTGCAGCAGCCACCAGTCAGGCCACAACAAGGGAGCTTCACTATACAAGGTGCAGCAGCCACCAGTCAGGCCACACAAGGGAGCTTCACTATACAGGTGCAGCAGCCACCAGTCAGGCCACAACAAGGGAGCTTCACTATACAAGGTGCAGCAGCCACCAGTCAGGCCACAACAAGGAGCTTCACTATACAAGGTGCAGCAGCCACCAGTCAGGCCACAACAAGGGAGCTTCACTATACAAGGTGCAGCAGCCACCAGTCAGGCCACAACAAGGGAGCTTCACTATACAGGTGCAGCAGCACCAGTCAGGCCACAACAAGGGAGCTTCACTATACAATGGTGCAGCAGGCCACCAGTCAGGCCACAACAAGGGAGCTTCACTATACATGGTGCAGCAGCCACCAGTCAGGCCACAACAAGGGAGCTTCACTATACAAGGTGCAGCAGCCACCAGTCAGGCCACAACAAGGGAGCTTCACTATACAGGTGCAGCAGCCACCAGTCAGGCCACAACAAGGAAGCTCACTATACAAGGTGGCAAGCAGCCACCAGTCAGGCCACAACAAGGGAGCTTCACTAATACAAGGTGCCAGTCAGCCACCAGTCAGGCCACAACAAGGGAGCTTCACTATACAAGGTGCAGCAGCCACCAGTCAGGCCACAACAAGGGAGCTTCACTATACAGGTGCAGCAGCCACCAGTCAGGCCACAACAAGGGAGCTTCACTATACAAGGTGCAGCAGCCACCAGTCAGGCCACAACAAGGGAGCTTCACTATACAGGTGCAGCAGCCACCAGTCAGGCCACAACAAGGGAGCTTCACTATACAGGTGCAGCAGCCACCAGTCAGGCCACAACAAGGGAGCTTCACTATACAGGTGCAGCAGCCACCAGTCAGGCCACAACAAGGGAGCTTCACTATACAGGTGCAGCAGCCACCAGTCAGGCCACAACAAGGGAGCTTCACTATACAGGTGCAGCAGCCACCAGTCAGGCCACAACAAGGGAGCTTCACTATACAAGGTGCAGCAGCCACCAGTCAGGCCACAACAAGGGAGCTTCACTATACATGGTGCAGCAGCCACCAGTCAGGCCACAACAGGGAGCTTCACTATACAAGGTGCAGCAGCCACCAGTCAGGCCACAACAATGGAGCTTCACTATACAAGGAGTGCAGGCCACCCAGTCAGGCCACAACAAGGGAGCTCCACTATACAGGGTGCAGCAGCACCAGTCAGGCCACAAACAAGGGAGCTTCACTATAACAAGGTGCAGCAGCCACCAGTCAGGCCACAACAAGGGAGCTTCACTATACAATGGTGCAGCAGCCACCAGTCAGGCCACCACAAAAGGGGCTTCACTATACAAGGTGCAGCAGCCACCAGTCAGGCCACAACAGGGAGCTTCACTATACAAGGTGCAGCAGCCACCAGTCAGGCCACAACAAGGGAGCTCACTATACAAGGTGGCAGCAGCCACCAGTCAGGCCACAACAAGGAGCTTCACTATACAAGGTGCAGCAGCCACCAGTCAGGCCACAACAAGGGAGCTTCACTATACATGGTGCAGCAGCCACCAGTCAGGCCCACAACAAGGAGCTTCACTATACAAGGTGCAGCAGCCACCAGTCAGGCCACAACAAGGGAGCTTCACTATACAGGGTGCAGCAGCCACCAGTCAGGCCACAACAAGGGAGCTTCACTATACATGGTGGCAGCAGCCACCAGTCCAGGCCACAACAGGGAGCTTCACTATACAAGGGCAGCAGCCACCAGTCAGGCCACAACAAGGGAGCTTCACTATACAAGGTGCAGCAGCCACCAGTCAGGCCACAACAAGGGAGCTTCACTATACAAGGTGCAGCAGCCAGCCAGTCCAGGCCACAACAAAGGGAGCTTCAACTATACAAGGTGCAGTCAGCCAACAAGTCAGGCCACAACCAAGGGAGCTTCACTATAACAAGGTGCAAGCAGACCACCAGTCAGGCCACAACAAGGGAGCTTCACTATACAAGGTTGCAGCAGCCACCAGTCAGGCCACCAACAAGGGAGCTTCACTATACAAGTGCAGAAGCCACCAGTCCAGGGCCACAACAAGGGAGCTTCACTATACAAGGTGCAGCAGCCACCAGTCAGGCCACAACAAGGGAGCTTCACTATACAGGTGCAGCAGCCACCAGTCAGGCCACAACAAGGGAGCTTCACTATACAAGGTGCAGCAGCCACCAGTCAGGCCACAACAAGGGAGCTTCACTATACAAGGTGCAGCAGCCACCAGTCAGGCCACAACAAGGGAGCTTCACTATACAAGGTGCAGCAGCCACCAGTCAGGCCACAACAAGGGAGCTTCACTATACAAGGTGCAGCAGCCACCAGTCAGGCCACAACAAGGGAGCTTCACTATACAAGGTGCAGCAGCCACCAGTCAGGCCACAACAAGGGAGCTTCACTATACAAGGTGCAGCAGCCACCAGTCAGGCCACAACAAGGGAGCTTCACTATACAAGGTGCAGCAGCCACCAGTCAGGCCACAACAAGGGAGCTTCACTATACAAGGTGCAGCAGCCACCAGTCAGGCCACAACAAGGGAGCTTCACTATACAAGGTGCAGCAGCCACCAGTCAGGCCACAACAAGGGAGCTTCAACTATACAAGGGTGCAGCAGCCACCAGTCAGGCCACAACAAGGGAGCTTCACTATACAAGGTGCAGCAGGCCACCAGTCAGGCCACAACAAGGAGAGCTTCACTACTACAAGGTGCAGCAGCCACCAGTCAGGCCACAACAAGGAAGCTTCACTATACAAGGTGCAGCAGCCACCAGTCAGGCCACAACAAGGGAGCTTCACTATACAAGGTGCAGCAGCCACCAGTCAGGCCACAAACAAGGGAGCTCACTATACAAGGTGCAGCAGCCACCAGTCAGGCCACAACAAGGGAGCTTCACTATACAATGGTGCAGCAGCCACCAGTCCAGGCCACAACAAGGGAGCTTCACTATACAAGGTGCAGCAGCCACCAGTCAGGCCACAACAAGGGAGCTTCACTATACATGGTGCAGCAGCCACCAGTCAGGCCACAACAAGGGAGCTTCCACTATACAATGGTGCAGCAGCCACCAGTCAGGCCACAACAAGGGAGCTTCACTATACAAGGTGCAGCAGCCACCAGTCAGGCCACAACAAGGGAGCTTCACTATACAAGGTGCAAGCAGCCACCAGTCAGGCCACAACAAGGGAGCTTCACTATACAAGGTGCAGCAGCCACCAGTCAGGCCACAACAAGGAGCTTCACTATACAAGGTGCAGCAGCCACCAGTCAGGCCACAACAAGGGAGCTTCACTATACAAGGTGCAGCAGCCACCAGTCAGGCCACAACAAGGGAGCTTCACTATACAAGGTGCAGCAGCCACCAGTCAGGCCACAACAAGGGAGCTTCACTATACAAGGTGCAGCAGCCACCAGTCAGGCCACAACAAGGGAGCTTCACTATACAAGGTGCAGCAGCCACCAGTCAGGCCACAACAAGGGAGCTTCACTATACAAGGTGCAGCAGCCACCAGTCAGGCCACAACAAGGAGCTTCACTATACAAGGTGCAGCAGCCACCAGTCAGGCCACAACAAGGGAGCTTCACTATACAAGGTGCAGCAGCCACCAGTCAGGCCACAACAAGGGAGCTTCACTATACAAGGGTGCAGCAGCCACCAGTCAGGCCACAACAAGGGAGCTTCACTATACAAGGTGCAGCAGCCACCAGTCAGGCCACAACAAGGGAGCTTCACTATACATGGTGCAGCAGCCACCAGTCAGGCCACAACAAGGGAGCTTCACTATACAAGGTGCAGCAGCCACCAGTCAGGCCACAACAAGGGAGCTTCACTATACAAGGTGCAGCAGCCACCAGTCAGGCCACAACAAGGGAGCTTCACTATACAAGGTGCAGGAGCCACCAGTCAGGCCACAACAAGGGAGCTTCACTATACAAGGTGCAGCAGCCACCAGTCAGGCCACAACAAGGGAGCTTCACTATACATGGTGCAGCAGCCACCAGTCAGGCCACAACAAGGGAGCTTCACTATACAAGGTGCAGCAGCCACCAGTCAGGCCACAACAAGGGAGCTTCACTATACAAGGTGCAGCAGCCACCAGTCAGGCCACAACAAGGGAGCTTCACTATACCAAGGTGCAGCAGCCACCATCAGGCCACAACAAGGGAGCTTCACTATACAAGGTGCAGGCAGCCACCAGTCAGGCCACAACAAGGGAAGCTTCACTATACAAGGTGCAGCAGCACCAGTCAGGCCACAACAAGGGAGCTTCACTATACAAGGTGCAGCACCACCAGTCAGGCCACAACAAGGGAGCTTCACTATACAAGGTGCAGCAGCCACAGTCAGGCCACAACAAGGGAAGCTTCACTATAACAAGGTTCAGCAGCCACCAGTCAGGCCACAACAAGGGAAGCGTCACTATACAAGGTGCACATCACCCCCAGCAGGCCAACAACAAAGGAAGCTTTCACTATACATGGTGCAAGCAGGCACCAGTCAGGCCACAACAAGGGAGCTTCACTATACAAGGTGCAGCAGCCACCAGTCAGGCCACAACAGGAAGCTTCACTGATACAAGGTGCAGCAGCCACCAGTCAGGCCACAACAAGGGAGCTTCACTATACAAGGTGCAGCAGCCACCAGTCAGGCCACAACAAGGGAGCTCACTATACAAGGTGCAGCAGCCACCAGTCAGGCCACAACAAGGGAGCTCACTATACATGGTGCAGCAGCCACCAGTCAGGCCACAACAAGGGAGCTTCACTATACAAGGTGCAGCAGCCACCAGTCAGGCCACAACAAGGGAGCTCACTATACATGGTGCAGCAGCCACCAGTCAGGCCACAACAAGGGAGCTTCACTATACATGGTGCAGCAGCCACCAGTCAGGCCACAACAAGGGAGCTTCCACTATACATGGTGCAGCAGCCACCAGTCAGGCCACAACAAGGGAGCTTCACTATACATGGTGCAGCAGCCACCAGTCAGGCCACAACAAGGGAGCTTCACTATACAGGTGCAGCAGCCACCAGTCAGGCCACAACAAGGGAGCTCCACTATACATGGTGCAGCAGCCACCAGTCAGGCCACAACAAGGGAGCTTCACTATCCCAAGGATGCAGCCAGCCACACAGTCAGGCCCACACAACAAGGGAAGCTTCACTATACATTCAAGGGCAGCATCCACCAGTCAGGCCACAACCAAGGGAAGCTTCACTATACATGGTGCAGCAGCCACCAGTCAGGCCACACAAAGGGTAGCTTCCACATATACAATGGTGGCAGCAGCCACCAGTCCAGGGCCACAACAAGGGGAGCTTCACATATACAATGGTGCAAGCAGCCAACAGTCAGGCCACAACAAGGAAGCTCTTCACTATACAAGGCGTGGGGTGGGAGGGTTTGAGCAGCCACCAGTCAGGCCACAACAAGGGAAGCTGTCACTATACAATGGTGGCAGACAGCCTACCAGGTCAGGCCACAACAAGGTAAGCTTCACTATACCAAGGTTGCAGCAGCGCACCAAGTCCAGGCCACAACAAGGAAGCTTTCACTATACAGGGGGCAGCAGCCACCCAGTCAGGCCAACAACAAGGAAGCGTACACTATACATGGTGACAGCAGAAACCAGTAAGGCAAATACAAGGAGCTTCATATACAAGTGCAGCAGCCACAGTCAGGCCACAAAAGGGAGCTCCACCTAGTACAATTGGTGCAGCAGCCACCAGTCAGGCCACAACAAGGGAGCTTCACTATACATGGTGCAGCAGCCACCAGTCAGGCCACAACAAGGGAGCTTCACTATACATGGTGCAGCAGCCACCAGTCAGGCCACAACAAGGGAGCTTCACTATACATGGTGCAGCAGCCACCAGTCAGGCCACAACAAGGGAGGCTTCACTATACAATGGTGCAGCAGCCACCAGTCAGGCCACAACAAGGAGCTTCACTATACAATGGTGCAGCAGCCACCAGTCAGGCCACAACAAGGGAGCTTCACTATACATGGTGCAGCAGCCACCAGTCAGGCCACAACAAGGGAGCTTCACTATACAAGGTGCAGCAGCCACCAGTCAGGCCACAACAAGGGAGCTTCACTATACAAGGTGCAGCAGCCACCAGTCAGGCCACAACAAGGGAGCTTCACTATACATGGTGCAGCAGCCACCAGTCAGGCCACAACAAGGGAGCTTCACTATACATGGTGCAGCAGCCACCAGTCAGGCCACAACAAGGGAGCTCCACTATACATGGTGCAGCAGCCACCAGTCAGGCCACAACAAGGGAGCTCCACTATACAAGGTGCAGCAGCCACCAGTCAGGCCACAACAAGGGAGCTCCACTATACATGGTGCAGCAGCCACCAGTCAGGCCACAACAAGGGAGCTTCACTATACAAGGTGCAGCAGCCACCAGTCAGGCCACAACAAGGGAGCTTCACTATACAAGGTGCAGCAGCCACCAGTCAGGCCACAACAAGGGAGCTCCACTATACATGGTGCAGCAGCCACCAGTCAGGCCACAACAAGGGAGCTTCACTATACAAGGTGCAGCAGCCACCAGTCAGGCCACAACAAGGGAGCTCCACTATACATGGTGCAGCAGCCGCCAGTCAGGCCACAACAAGGGAGCTCCACTATACAAGGTGCAGCAGCCACCAGTCAGGCCACAACAAGGGAGCTTCCACTATACAAGGTGCAGCAGCCAGCCAGTCAGGCCACAACAAGGGAGCTCCACTATACATGGTGCAGCAGCCACCAGTCAGGCCACAACAAGGGAGCTTCACTATACATGGTGCAGCAGCCACCAGTCAGGCCACAACAAGGGAGCTTCACTATACATGGTGCAGCAGCCACCAGTCAGGCCACAACAAGGGAGCTCCACTATACATGGTGCAGCAGCCACCAGTCAGGCCACAACAAGGGAGCTTCACTATACATGGTGCAGCAGCCACCAGTCAGGCCACAACAAGGGAGCTTCCATATACATGGTGCAGCAGCCACCAGTCAGGCCACAACAAGGGAGCTCCACTATACATGGTGCAGCAGCCACCAGTCAGGCCACAACAAGGGAGCTCCACTATACAGGTGCAGCAGCCACCAGTCAGGCCACAACAAGGGAGCTCCACTATACATGGTGCAGCAGCCACCAGTCAGGCCACAACAAGGGAGCTTCCACTATACATGGTGCAGCAGCCACCAGTCAGGCCACAACAAGGGAGCTCCACTATACATGGTGCAGCAGCCACCAGTCAGGCCACAACAAGGGAGCTTCACTATACAGGTGCAGCAGCCACCAGTCAGGCCACAACAAGGGAGCCACTATAATGGTGCAGCAGCCACCAGTCAGGCCACAACAAGGGAGCTCCACTATACATGGTGCAGCAGCCACCAGTCAGGCCACAACAAGGGAGCTCCACTATACATGGTGCAGCAGCCACCAGTCAGGCCACAACAAGGGAGCTCCACTATACATGGTGCAGCAGCCACCAGTCAGGCCACAACAAGGGAGCTCCACTATACAAGGTGCAGCAGCCACCAGTCAGGCCACAACAAGGGAGCTCCACTATACATGGTGCAGCAGCCACCAGTCAGGCCACAACAAGGGAGCTCCACTATACATGGTGCAGCAGCCACCAGTCAGGCCACAACAAGGGAGCTCCACTATACATGGTGCAGCAGCCACCAGTCAGGCCACAACAAGGGAGCTCCACTATACATGGTGCAGCAGCCACCAGTCAGGCCACAACAAGGGAGCTTCACTATACAAGGTGCAGCAGCCACCAGTCAGGCCACAACAAGGAAGCTTCACTATACAAGGTGCAGCAGCAACCAGTCAGGCACAACAAGGGAGCTTCACTATACAAGGTGCAGCAGCCACCAGTCAGGCCACAACAAGGGAAGCTTCACTATACAAGGTGCAGCAGCCACCAGTCAGGCCACAACAAGGGAGCTTCACTATACAAGGTGCAGCAGCCACCAGTCAGGCCACAACAAGGGAGCTTCACTATACAAGGTGCAGCAGCCACCAGTCAGGCCACAACAAGGGAGCTTCACTTATACAATGGTGCAGCAGCCACCAGTCAGGCCACAACAAGGGAGCTTCCACTATACAAGGTGCAGCAGGCCACCAGTCAGGCCACAACAAGGGAGCTTCACCTATACAAGGTGCAGCAGCCACCAGTCAGGCCACAACAAGGGAGCTTCACTATACAAGGTGCAGCAGCCACCAGTCAGGCCACAACAAGGGAGCTTCACTATACATGGTGCAGCAGCCACCAGTCAGGCCACAACAAGGGAGCTCACTATACATGGTGCAGCAGCCACCAGTCAGGCCACAACAAGGGAGCTCCACTATACATGGTGCAGCAGCCACCAGTCAGGCCACAACAAGGGAGCTCACTATACATGGTGCAGCAGCCACCAGTCAGGCCACAACAAGGGAGCTCCACTATACATGGTGCAGCAGCCACCAGTCAGGCCACAACAAGGGAGCTCACTATACATGGTGCAGCAGCCACCAGTCAGGCCACAACAAGGGAGCTCCACTATACATGGTGCAGCAGCCACCAGTCAGGCCACAACAAGGGAGCTCACTATACAGGTGCAGCAGCCACCAGTCAGGCCACAACAAGGGAGCTCCACTATACATGGTGCAGCAGCCACCAGTCAGGCCACAACAAGGGAGCTCACTATACATGGTGCAGCAGCCACCAGTCAGGCCACAACAAGGGAGCTCCACTATACATGGTGCAGCAGCCACCAGTCAGGCCACAACAAGGGAGCTCCACTATACATGGTGCAGCAGCCACCAGTCAGGCCACAACAAGGGAGCTCCACTATACATGGTGCAGCAGCCACCAGTCAGGCCACAACAAGGGAGCTCCACTATACATGGTGCAGCAGCCACCAGTCAGGCCACAACAAGGGAGCTTCACTATACAAGGTGCAGCAGCCACCAGTCAGGCCACAACAAGGAGCTCCACTATACATGGTGCAGCAGCCACCAGTCAGGCCACAACAAGGGAGCTCCACTATACATGGTGCAGCAGCCACCAGTCAGGCCACAACAAGGGAGCTCCACTATACATGGTGCAGCAGCCACCAGTCAGGCCACAACAAGGGAGCTCCACTATACATGGTGCAGCAGCCACCAGTCAGGCCACAACAAGGGAGCTCCACTATACATGGTGCAGCAGCCACCAGTCAGGCCACAACAAGGGAGCTTCACTATACATGGTGCAGCAGCCACCAGTCAGGCCACAACAAGGGAGCTCCACTATACATGGTGCAGCAGCCACCAGTCAGGCCACAACAAGGGAGCTTCCACTATACATGGTGCAGCAGCCACCAGTCAGGCCACAACAAGGGAGCTCCACTATACATGGTGCAGCAGCCACCAGTCAGGCCACAACAAGGGAGCTCCAATACATGGTGCAGCAGCCACCAGTCAGGCCACAACAAGGAGCTCACTATACATGGTGCAGCAGCCACCAGTCAGGCCACAACAAGGGAGCTCCACTATACATGGTGCAGCAGCCACCAGTCAGGCCACAACAAGGGAGCTCCACTATACATGGTGCAGCAGCCACCAGTCAGGCCACAACAAGGGAGCTCCACTATACATGGTGCAGCAGCCACCAGTCAGGCCACAACAAGGGAGCTCCACTATACATGGTGCAGCAGCCACCAGTCAGGCCACAACAAGGGAGCTCCACTATACATGGTGCAGCAGCCACCAGTCAGGCCACAACAAGGGAGCTCCACTATACATGGTGCAGCAGCCACCAGTCAGGCCACAACAAGGGAGCTCCACTATACATGGTGCAGCAGCCACCAGTCAGGCCACAACAAGGGAGCTCCACTATACATGGTGCAGCAGCCACCAGTCAGGCCACAACAAGGGAGCTCCACTATACATGGTGCAGCAGCCACCAGTCAGGCCACAACAAGGGAGCTCCACTATACATGGTGCAGCAGCCACCAGTCAGGCCACAACAAGGGAGCTCCACTATACATGGTGCAGCAGCCACCAGTCAGGCCACAACAAGGGAGCTCCACTATACATGGTGCAGCAGCCCAGTCAGGCCACAACAAGGGAGCTCCACTATACATGGTGCAGCAGCCACCAGTCAGGCCACAACAAGGAGCTCCACTATACATGGTGCAGCAGCCACCAGTCAGGCCACAACAAGGGAGCTCCACTATACATGGTGCAGCAGCCACCAGTCAGGCCACAACAAGGGAGCTCCACTATACATGGTGCAGCAGCCACCAGTCAGGCCACAACAAGGGAGCTCCACTATACATGGTGCAGCAGCCACCAGTCAGGCCACAACAAGGGAGCTCCACTATACATGGTGCAGCAGCCACCAGTCAGGCCACAACAAGGGAGCTCCACTATACATGGTGCAGCAGCCACCAGTCAGGCCACAACAAGGGAGCTCCACTATACATGGTGCAGCAGCCACCAGTCAGGCCACAACAAGGGAGCTCCACTATACATGGTGCAGCAGCCACCAGTCAGGCCACAACAAGGGAGCTCCACTATACATGGTGCAGCAGCCACCAGTCAGGCCACAACAAGGGAGCTCCACTATACATGTGCAGCAGCCACCAGTCAGGCCACAACAAGGGAGCTCACTATACATGGTGCAGCAGCCACCAGTCAGGCCACAACAAGGGAGCTCCACTATACATGGTGCAGCAGCCACCAGTCAGGCCACAACAAGGGAGCTCCACTATACATGGTGCAGCAGCCACCAGTCAGGCCACAACAAGGGAGCTCCACTATACATGGTGCAGCAGCCACCAGTCAGGCCACAACAAGGGAGCTCCACTATACATGGTGCAGCAGCCACCAGTCAGGCCACAACAAGGGAGCTCCACTATACATGGTGCAGCAGCCACCAGTCAGGCCACAACAAGGGAGCTCCACTATACATGGTGCAGCAGCCACCAGTCAGGCCACAACAAGGGAGCTCCACTATACATGGTGCAGCAGCCACCAGTCAGGCCACAACAAGGGAGCTCACTATACAATGGTGCAGCAGCCACCAGTCAGGCCACAACAAGGGAGCTTCCACTATACATGGTGCAGCAGCCACCAGTCAGGCCACAACAAGGGAGCTCACTATACATGGTGCAGCAGCCACCAGTCAGGCCACAACAAGGGAGCTCCACTATACATGGTGCAGCAGCCACCAGTCAGGCCACAACAAGGGAGCTCACTATACATGGTGCAGCAGCCACCAGTCAGGCCACAACAAGGGAGCTCCACTATACATGGTGCAGCAGCCACCAGTCAGGCCACAACAAGGGAGCTCCACTATACATGGTGCAGCAGCCACCAGTCAGGCCACAACAAGGGAGCCCACTATACATGGTGCAGCAGCCACCAGTCAGGCCACAACAAGGGAGCTCCACTATACATGGTGCAGCAGCCACCAGTCAGGCCACAACAAGGGAGCTCCACTATACATGGTGCAGCAGCCACCAGTCAGGCCACAACAAGGGAGCTCCACTATACATGGTGCAGCAGCCACCAGTCAGGCCACAACAAGGGAGCTCCACTATACAGGTGCAGCAGCCACCAGTCAGGCCACAACAAGGGAGCTCCACTATACATGGTGCAGCAGCCACCAGTCAGGCCACAACAAGGGAGCTCACTATACATGGTGCAGCAGCCACCAGTCAGGCCACAACAAGGGAGCTCCACTATACATGGTGCAGCAGCCACCAGTCAGGCCACAACAAGGGAGCTCACTATACATGGTGCAGCAGCCACCAGTCAGGCCACAACAAGGGAGCTCCACTATACATGGTGCAGCAGCCACCAGTCAGGCCACAACAAGGGAGCTCCACTATACATGGTGCAGCAGCCACCAGTCAGGCCACAACAAGGGAGCTCACTATACATGGTGCAGCAGCCACCAGTCAGGCCACAACAAGGGAGCTCCACTATACATGGTGCAGCAGCCACCAGTCAGGCCACAACAAGGGAGCTCCACTATACAGGTGCAGCAGCACCAGTCAGGCACAACAAGGGAGCTCCACTATACATGGTGCAGCAGCCACCAGTCAGGCCACAACAAGGGAGCTCCACTATACATGGTGCAGCAGCCACCAGTCAGGCCACAACAAGGGAGCTTCACTATACAAGGTGCAGCAGCCACCAGTCAGGCCACAACAAGGGAGCTCCACTATACATGGTGCAGCAGCCACCAGTCAGGCCACAACAAGGGAGCTTCACTATACAAGGTGCAGCAGCCACCAGTCAGGCCACAACAAGGGAGCTCCACTATACATGGTGCAGCAGCCACCAGTCAGGCCACAACAAGGGAGCTCCACTATACAAGGTGCAGCAGCCACCAGTCAGGCCACAACAAGGGAGCTTCACTATACAAGGTGCAGCAGCCACCAGTCAGGCCACAACAAGGGAGCTTCACTATACAAGGTGCAGCAGCCACCAGTCAGGCCACAACAAGGGAGCTTCACTATACAAGGTGCAGCAGCCACGTCAGGCCACAACAAGGGAGCTTCACTATACAAGGTGCAGCAGCCCCAGTCAGGCCACAACAAGGGAGCTTCACTATACAAGGTGCAGCAGCCACCAGTCAGGCCACAACAAGGGAGCTTCACTATACAAGGTGCAGCAGCCACCAGTCAGGCCACAACAAGGGAGCTTCACTATACAAGGTGCAGCAGCCACCAGTCAGGCCACAACAAGGGAGCTTCACTATACAAGGTGCAGCAGCCACCAGTCAGGCCACAACAAGGGAGCTTCACTATACATGGTGCAGCAGCCACCAGTCAGGCCACAACAAGGGAGCTTCACTATACATGGTGCAGCAGCCACCAGTCAGGCCACAACAAGGGAGCTTCACTATACAAGGTGCAGCAGCCACCAGTCAGGCCACAACAAGGGAGCTTCACTATACAAGGTGCAGCAGCCACCAGTCAGGCCACAACAAGGGAGCTTCACTATACATGGTGCAGCAGCCACCAGTCAGGCCACAACAAGGGAGCTTCACTATACATGGTGCAGCAGCCACCAGTCAGGCCACAACAAGGGAGCTTCACTATACAAGGTGCAGCAGCCACCAGTCAGGCCACAACAAGGGAGCTTCACTATACATGGTGCAGCAGCCACCAGTCAGGCCACAACAAGGGAGCTTCACTATACATGGTGCAGCAGCCACCAGTCAGGCCACAACAAGGGAGCTTCACTATACATGGTGCAGCAGCCACCAGTCAGGCCACAACAAGGGAGCTTCACTATACAAGGTGCAGCAGCCACCAGTCAGGCCACAACAAGGGAGCTTCACTATACATGGTGCAGCAGCCACCAGTCAGGCCACAACAAGGGAGCTTCACTATACATGGTGCAGCAGCCACCAGTCAGGCCACAACAAGGGAGCTTCACTATACATGGTGCAGCAGCCACCAGTCAGGCCACAACAAGGGAGCTTCACTATACATGGTGCAGCAGCCACCAGTCAGGCCACAACAAGGGAGCTTCACTATACAAGGTGCAGCAGCCACCAGTCAGGCCACAACAAGGGAGCTCACTATACATGGTGCAGCAGCCACCAGTCAGGCCACAACAAGGGAGCTTCACTATACATGGTGCAGCAGCCACCAGTCAGGCCACAACAAGGGAGCTTCACTATACAAGGTGCAGCAGCCACCAGTCAGGCCACAACAAGGGAGCTTCACTATACATGGTGCAGCAGCACCAGTCAGGCCACAACAAGGGAGCTTCACTATACATGGTGCAGCAGCCACCAGTCAGGCCACAACAAGGGAGCTTCACTATACAAGGTGCAGCAGCCACCAGTCAGGCCACAACAAGGGAGCTTCACTATACATGGTGCAGCAGCCACCAGTCAGGCCACAACAAGGGAGCTTCACTATACAAGGTGCAGCAGCCACCAGTCAGGCCACAACAAGGGAGCTTCACTATACAAGGTGCAGCAGCCACCAGTCAGGCCACAACAAGGGAGCTTCACTATACAAGGTGCAGCAGCCACCAGTCAGGCCACAACAAGGGAGCTTCACTATACAAGGTGCAGCAGCCACCAGTCAGGCCACAACAAGGGAGCTTCACTATACAAGGTGCAGCAGCCACCAGTCAGGCCACAACAAGGGAGCTTCCTATACAAGGTGCAGCAGCCACCAGTCAGGCCACAACAAGGGAGCTTCACTATACAAGGTGCAGCAGCCACCAGTCAGGCCACAACAAGGGAGCTTCACTATACATGGTGCAGCAGCCACCAGTCAGGCCACAACAAGGGAGCTCCACTATACAAGGTGCAGCAGCCACCAGTCAGGCCACAACAAGGGAGCTTCACTATACAAGGTGCAGCAGCCACCAGTCAGGCCACAACAAGGGAGCTTCACTATACAGGTGCAGCAGCCACCAGTCAGGCCACAACAAGGGAGCTTCACTATA
>NW_027191154.1:0-15403 GCF_040958095.1 Procambarus clarkii
TCAGACCCTCACTTGCTCCCCAGTTCTTTCACTGGTTCGTGCTGTTTGTTTACGCTCGTCCGTTGTTGTAACCATGGCAAAGACTAATCCATTTGAGAAGTTACTTCTCACCCCGCAAGGATTCGATGAGAGAGCAAAATACAATTCTGAAGCTCTCCACCGCCAAAATTTCCAAACTCAGGCGCAGAAATCGTCCTTGCATCGATATGTTATGTTGAAGAACCTCAAGAAACGGGTGGGAGCAGGATTAACGAAAACAGGTTAGAATATATGGAAGAATTATTTAACGGTAAGTTCTCCCTTAGCTTCTTCCTCCTGCTGACCATATGGTTTGTTATAAAAGGATCTGAGGTTTGTATTGGGCCAATAGGCTTCACATTTACCTTCATTCTTATGTTCTTAACTAATGTAAGAGCGGAGCCTTTGTTCGATAGTTTCATTAACTTTCATGACATTTATGAAACAAAATTAATGACATTCATAACTATTGGGTCCATTACCTCCCAGCATCACCTGTAGCCAAGTCTGCAAATGGCTATTGCAAATTAATGCAAATATGACAATGGGATTTGTTTCTCGGACAGTCAGTAATAAATCACCTAGTGCTATATTTTGCAGCCATACCTTGCTCCATTTACATTATCCTGCACTGTTTTTGTCCCAATGGTATACAATTAATAAGTTTTCTGGTATTCTTTGCGATTGCGGAGGCGGGTTGCGAAAGGGATCAGGGGGATATAAGAGATATAATTAGCAAGAATTTAAAACCAAAAAATCAAAACAAAAATATTAGTAGAAAGTCAAATAGGACACTAGGATTAATTAATCGTAGCCTTAGTAATAAGAAACCTGGTGTTGTTCTTCAGCTATATAATACTACTGTTAGGCCCACCTGTAGATTATGCAGTTCAGATCGTATCAACATACAATGGAATGGATATTAATTTACTAGAACGTGTCCAGCGTAGGATGACGAAGGTATTCTCGCAAATTAGAAATCTGGAATAGTAAAAAAAAATTGACGAAGCTTAAATTACATTATATGGAAAGGCGAAGAATTAGGGTTGACATGATAGGGATGTACAAGTGGGCTAATGGACATAGCAAAAGGGTTATTAATAGGGTATTAAAAGTCTCAACACTCACAGACGAGGAGTAACAAAAACTTGGTGTAAATATGTTGACTGAACCTCACACTAGAAAGTGATGGAACGACGAAGTTCCGGTCCGTCTTGGACCAGTCACAATTCGATCAACACAAGGCAAAACATGAACAAATAGGTATAAATTTGAAAAATTTATATTTAGAAATGGCCTGGGTAAATGCTGGTTTGGTAACAGTGTACACAATTCGAAGGGCAAATTACCGCATAGCATAACAGTTGAAGGATCTCTTGAATGTTTCAAGCGTAGGGTTTTTATATATATGTGAATGGGGTTGGGTGGATATAAATAGGAACTTCTTCGACGGCGATGCCATCTTCTAATAGGCCATCTGCTTTTACCTTCATTCCTATGTTCATATGAATGGACATTCGTATGAACATAGGAATGTTCAAATGAACAAAAAGGGATATTAATAGGGTATTAAAAGTATCAACGCATAATAAAACTCAAAACAATGAATATAAACTGGATAACTATAGATATGGGAATGTTCTGGGTAAATACAGATTCGGTAACAGGACTGTCGATTTGTGGACCCTATTACCGCAAAAACATAGGGGGATATTAATAGTAGTATTAAGTGTCAACACAAGACATAACACGAAACAATGAGTATAAATTGGATAAGATTAGATTTATAATAGACATGGGTAAATACTGGTTCGGTAACAGAGTTGTTGATTTGTAGAACCAATTACCGCCTACTGTGGTGGAGGTGGGGTCCTTCAATTGTTTCAAGAGTGGGATGGACATGTATATGAGTGGGATTGGGTGGTTATAAATAGCAGTTGCCTTGTATGGGCCAATAGGCCTTCTGCAGTCACCTTCCTATGCTCATAACTGTTGCACCAACAGAATCTCATTCTTGCTCTAATGATCCATTTGTGAAGATGTGAGTGGTTGTTTGTGTTGAGATATTTTCCATCAATAGCATGTTGATGTTGTCTCACAATCGACTACTATAACAAAATTTATCATAGTACGGGCTATTGCGTGCTGTAGTGGCTCAGTGATATATCCATTTATTTCAGATACTAGGCAAAAACTCCATGTCACCAGACTTCACCTGATATGATTTAGCTCATAAGGCGCCGAACCTACTCAGACCCTCACTTGCTTCCCCAGTTCTTTCCTGGTCGTGCTGTTTGTTTACGCTCGTCCGTTGTTGTAACCATGGCAAAGACTAATCCATTTGAGAAGAGTTACTTCTCACCCCGCAAGATTCAGATGAGAGAGCAAAATACAATTCTGAAGCTCTCCACCGCCAAAATTTCCAAACTCAGGCGCACAAATACGTCCTTGCATCGATATGTTATGTTGAAGAACCTCAAGAAACGGGTGGAGCAGGAGTTGACGATAAACAGGTTAGAATATATGGAAGAATTATTTAACGGTAAGTTCTCCCCTTAGCTTCTTCCTCCTGCTGACCTGAAGGTTTGTTATAAAAAGGATCTGAGTTGTATTGGCCAATAGGCCTTCAACATTTACCTTCATTCTTATGTTCTTAACTAATGTAAGAGCGGAGCCTTTGTTCGATAGTTTCATTAACTTTCATGACATTTATGAAACAAAATTAATGACATTCATAAACTATTGGGTCCATTACCTCCCAGCATCACCTGTAGCCAAGTCTGCAAATGGCTATTGCAAATTAATGCAAATATGACAATGGGATTTGTTTCTCGGACAGTCAGTAATAAATCACCTAGTGCTATATTTTGCAGCCATACCTTGCTCCATTTACATTATCCTGCACTGTTTTTGTCCCAATGGTATACAATTAATAAATTTTCTGGTATTCGTTGCGATTGCGGAGGCGGGTTGCGAAAGGGATCAGGGGGATATAAGAGATATAATTAGCAAGAATTTAAAACCAAAAAATCAAAACAAAAATATTAGTAGAAAGTCAAATAGGACACTAGGATTAATTAATCGTAGCCTTAGTAATAAGAAACCTGGTGTTGTTCTTCAGCTATATATTACTACTGTTAGGCCCCCTGTAGATTATGCAGTTCAGATCGTATCAACATACAATGGAATGGATATTAATTTACTAGAACGTGTCCAGCGTAGGATGACGAAGGTATTCTCGCAAATTAGAAATCTGGCATAGTAAAAAAGATTAACGAAGCTTAAATTACATTATATGGAAAGGCGAAGAATTAGGGTTGACATGATAGGGATGTACAAGTGGGCTAATGGACATAGCAAAAGGGTTATTAATAGGGTATTAAAAGTCTCAACACTCACAGACGAGGAGTAACAAAAACTTGGTGTAAAAATGTTGACTGAACCTCACACTAGAAAGTGATGGAACGACGAAGTTCCGGTCCGTCTTGGACCAGTCACAATTGGATCAACACAAGGCAAAACATGAACAAATAGGTATAAATTTGAAAAAATTATATTTAGAAATGGCCTGGGTAAATGTTGGTTTGGTAACAGTGTACACAATTCGAAGGGCAAATTACCGCATAGCATAACAGTTGAAGGATCTCTTGAATGTTTCAAGCGTAGGGTTTTTATATATATGTGAATGGGGTTGGGTGGATATAAATAGGAACTTCTTCGACGGCGATGCCATCTGCTTTTACCTTCATTCCTATGTTCATATGAATGGACATTCGTATGAACATAGGAATGTTCAAATGAACAAAAAGGGATATTAATAGGGTATTAAAAGTATCAACGCATAATAAAACTCAAAACAATGAATATAAACTGGATAACTATAGATATGGGAATGTTCTGGGTAAATACAGATTCGATAACAGGACTGTCGATTTGTGGACCCTATTACCGCAAAACATAGGGGCATATTAATAGTAGTATTAAGTGTCAACACAAGACATAACACGAAACAATGAGTATAAATTGGATAAGATTAGATTTATAATAGACATGGGTAAATACTGGTTCGGTAACAGAGTTGTTGATTTGTAGAACCAATTACCGCCTACTGTGGTGGAGGTGGGGTCCTTCAATTGTTTCAAGAGTGGGATGGACATGTATATGAGTGGGATTGGGTGGTTATAAATAGCAGTTGCCTTGTATGGGCCAATAGGCCTTCTGCAGTCACCTTCCTATGCTCATAACTGTTGCACCAACAGAATCTCATTCTTGCTCTAATGATCCATTTGTGAAGATGTGAGTGGTTGTTTGTGTTGAGATATTTTCCATCAATAGCATGTTGATGTTGTCTCACAATTGACTACTATAACAAAATTTATCATAGTACGGGCTATTGCGTGCTGTAGTGGCTCAGTGATATATCCATTTATTTCAGATACTAGGCAAAAACTCCATGTCACCAGACTTCACCTGATATGATTTAGCTCATAAGGCGCCGAACCTACTCAGACCCTCACTTGCTTCCCCAGTTCTTTCCTGGTCGTGCTGTTTGTTTACGCTCGTCCGTTGTTGTCACCATGGCAAAGACTAATCCATTTGAGAAGAGTTACTTCTCACCCCGCAAGATTCAGATGAGAGAGCAAAATACAATTCTGAAGCTCTCCACCGCCAAAATTTCCAAACTCAGGCGCACAAATACGTCCTTGCATCGATATGTTATGTTGAAGAACCTCAAGAAACGGGTGGAGCAGGAGTTAACGATAAACAGGTTAGAATATATGGAAGAATTATTTAACGGTAAGTTCTCCCCTTAGCTTCTTCCTCCTGCTGACCTGAAGGTTTGTTATAAAAAGGATCTGAGTTGTATTGGCCAATAGGCCTTCAACATTTACCTTCATTCTTATGTTCTTAACTAATGTAAGAGCGGAGCCTTTGTTCGATAGTTTCATTAACTTTCATGACATTTATGAAACAAAATTAATGACATTCATAAACTATTGGGTCCATTACCTCCCAGCATCACCTGTAGCCAAGTCTGCAAATGGCTATTGCAAATTAATGCAAATATGACAATGGGATTTGTTTCTCGGACAGTCAGTAATAAATCACCTAGTGCTATATTTTGCAGCCATACCTTGCTCCATTTACATTATCCTGCACTGTTTTTGTCCCAATGGTATACAATTAATAAATTTTCTGGTATTCTTTGCGATTGCGGAGGCGGGTTGCGAAAGGGATCAGGGGGATATAAGAGATATAATTAGCAAGAATTTAAAACCAAAAAATCAAAACAAAAATGTTAGTAGAAAGTCAAATAGGACACTAGGATTAATTAATCGTAGCCTTAGTAATAAGAAACCTGGTGTTGTTCTTCAGCTATATATTACTACTGTTAGGCCCCCTGTAGATTATGCAGTTCAGATCGTATCAACATACAATGGAATGGATATTAATTTACTAGAACGTGTCCAGCGTAGGATGACGAAGGTATTCTCGCAAATTAGAAATCTGGCATAGTAAAAAAAATTGACGAAGCTTAAATTACATTATATGGAAAGGCGAAGAATTTGGGTTGACATGATAGGGATGTACAAGTGGGCTAATGGACATAGCAAAAGGGTTATTAATAGGGTATTAAAAGTCTCAACACTCACAGACGAGGAGTAACAAAAACTTGGTGTAAATATGTTGACTGAACCTCACACTATAAAGTGATGGAACGACGAAGTTCCGGTCCGTCTTGGACCAGTCACAATTCGATCAACACAAGGCAAAACATGAACAAATAGGTATAAATTTGAAAAATTTATATTTAGAAATGGCCTGGGTAAATGCTGGTTTGGTAACAGTGTACACAATTCGAAGGGCAAATTACCGCATAGCATAACAGTTGAAGGATCTCTTGAATGTTTCAAGCGTAGGGTTTTTATATATATGTGAATGGGGTTGGGTGGATATAAATAGGAACTTCTTCGACGGCGATGCCATCTGCTAATAGGCCATCTGCTTTTACCTTCATTCCAATGTTCATATGAATGGACATTCGTATGAACATAGGAATGTTCAAATGAACAAAAAGGGATATTAATAGGGTATTAAAAGTATCAACGCATAATAAAACTCAAAACAATGAATATAAACTGGATAACTATAGATATGGGAATGTTCTGGGTAAATACAGATTCGGTAACAGGACTGTCGATTTGTGGACCCTATTACCGCAAAACATAGGGGAATATTAATAGTAGTATATTATGTCTTGTGTCAACACAAGACATAACACGAAACAATGAGTATAAATTGGATAAGATTAGATTTATAATAGACATGGGTAAATACTCATAAGGCGCCGAACCTACTCAGACCCTCACTTGCTTCCCCAGTTCTTTCCTGGTCGTGCTGTTTGTTTACGCTCGTCCGTTGTTGTAACCATGGCAAAGACTAATCCATTTGAGAAGAGTTACTTCTCACCCCGCAAGATTCAGATGAGAGAGCAAAATACAATTCTGAAGCTCTCCACCGCCAAAATTTCCAAACTCAGGCGCACAAATACGTCCTTGCATCGATATGTTATGTTGAAGAACCTCAAGAAACGGGTGGAGCAGGAGTTAACGATAAACAGGTTAGAATATATGGAAGAATTATTTAACGGTAAGTTCTCCCCTTAGCTTCTTCCTCCTGCTGACCTGAAGGTTTGTTATAAAAAGGATCTGAGTTGTATTGGCCAATAGGCCTTCAACATTTACCTTCATTCTTATGTTCTTAACTAATGTAAGAGCGGAGCCTTTGTTCGATAGTTTCATTAACTTTCATGACATTTATGAAACAAAATTAATGACATTCATAAACTATTGGGTCCATTACCTCCCAGCATCACCTGTAGCCAAGTCTGCAAATGGCTATTGCAAATTAATGCAAATATGACAATGGGATTTGTTTCTCGGACAGTCAGTAATAAATCACCTAGTGCTATATTTTGCAGCCATACCTTGCTCCATTTACATTATCCTGCACTGTTTTTGTCCCAATGGTATACAATTAATAAATTTTCTGGTATTCGTTGCGATTGCGGAGGCGGGTTGCGAAAGGGATATAAGAGATATAATTAGCAAGAATTTAAAACCAAAAAATCAAAACAAAAATATTAGTAGAAAGTCAAATAGGACACTAGGATTAATTAATCGTAGCCTTAGTAATAAGAAACCTGGTGTTGTTCTTCAGCTATATATTACTACTGTTAGGCCCCCTGTAGATTATGCAGTTCAGATCGTATCAACATACAATGGAATGGATATTAATTTACTAGAACGTGTCCAGCGTAGGATGACGAAGGTATTCTCGCAAATTAGAAATCTGGCATAGTAAAAAAGATTGACGAAGCTTAAATTACATTATATGGAAAGGCGAAGAATTAGGGTTGACATGATAGGGATGTACAAGTGGGCTAATGGACATAGCAAAAGGGTTATTAATAGGGTATTAAAAGTCTCAACACTCACAGACGAGGAGTAACAAAAACTTGGTGTAAAAATGTTGACTGAACCTCACACTAGAAAGTGATGGAACGACGAAGTTCCGGTCCGTCTTGGACCAGTCACAATTGGATCAACACAAGGCAAAACATGAACAAATAGGTATAAATTTGAAAAAATTATATTTAGAAATGGCCTGGGTAAATGTTGGTTTGGTAACAGTGTACACAATTCGAAGGGCAAATTACCGCATAGCATAACAGTTGAAGGATCTCTTGAATGTTTCAAGCGAAGGGTTTTTATATATATGTGAATGGGGTTGGGTGGATATAAATAGGAACTTCTTCGACGGCGATGCCATCTGCTTTTACCTTCATTCCTATGTTCATATGAATGGACATTCGTATGAACATAGGAATGTTCAAATGAACAAAAAGGGATATTAATAGGGTATTAAAAGTATCAACGCATAATAAAACTCAAAACAATGAATATAAACTGGATAACTATAGATATGGGAATGTTCTGGGTAAATACAGATTCGGTAACAGGACTGTCGATTTGTGGACCCTATTACCGCAAAACATAGGGGGATATTAATAGTAGTATTAAGTGTCAACACAAGACATAACACGAAACAATGAGTATAAATTGGATAAGATTAGATTTATAATAGACATGGGTAAATACTGGTTCGGTAACAGAGTTGTTGATTTGTAGAACCAATTACCGCCTACTGTGGTGGAGGTGGGGTCCTTCAATTGTTTCAAGAGTGGGATGGACATGTATATGAGTGGGATTGGGTGGTTATAAATAGCAGTTGCCTTGTATGGGCCAATAGGCCTTCTGCAGTCACCTTCCTATGCTCATAACTGTTGCACCAACAGAATCTCATTCTTGCTCTAATGATCCATTTGTGAAGATGTGAGTGGTTGTTTGTGTTGAGATATTTTCCATCAATAGCATGTTGATGTTGTCTCACAATCGACTACTATAACAAAATTTATCATAGTACGGGCTATTGCGTGCTGTAGTGGCTCAGTGATATATCCATTTATTTCAGATACTAGGCAAAAACTCCATGTCACCAGACTTCACCTGATATGATTTAGCTCATAAGGCGCCGAACCTACTCAGACCCTCACTTGCTTCCCCAGTTCTTTCCTGGTCGTGCTGTTTGTTTACGCTCGTCCGTTGTTGTAACCATGGCAAAGACTAATCCATTTGAGAAGAGTTACTTCTCACCCCGCAAGATTCAGATGAGAGAGCAAAATACAATTCTGAAGCTCTCCACCGCCAAAATTTCCAAACTCAGGCGCACAAATACGTCCTTGCATCGATATGTTATGTTGAAGAACCTCAAGAAACGGGTGGAGCAGGAGTTAACGATAAACAGGTTAGAATATATGGAAGAATTATTTAACGGTAAGTTCTCCCCTTAGCTTCTTCCTCCTGCTGACCTGAAGGTTTGTTATAAAAAGGATCTGAGTTGTATTGGACCAATAGGCCTTCAACATTTACCTTCATTCTTATGTTCTTAACTAATGTAAGAGCGGAGCCTTTGTTCGATAGTTTCATCAACTTTCATGACATTTATGAAACAAAATTAATGACATTCATAAACTATTGGGTCCATTACCTCCCAGCATCACCTGTAGCCAAGTCTGCAAATGGCTATTGCAAATTAATGCAAATATGACAATGGGATTTGTTTCTCGGACAGTCAGTAATAAATCACCTAGTGCTATATTTTGCAGCCATACCTTGCTCCATTTACATTATCCTGCACTGTTTTTGTCCCAATGGTATACAATTAATAAATTTTCTGGTATTCTTTGCGATTGCGGAGGCGGGTTGCGAAAGGGATCAGGGGGATATAAGAGATATAATTAGCAAGAATTTAAAACCAAAAAATCAAAACAAAAATATTAGTAGAAAGTCAAATAGGACACTAGGATTAATTAATCGTAGCCTTAGTAATAAGAAACCTGGTGTTGTTCTTCAGCTATATAATACTACTGTTAGGCCACCTGTAGATTATGCAGTTCAGATCGTATCAACATACAATGGAATGGATATTAATTTACTAGAACGTGTCCAGCGTAGGATGACGAAGGTATTCTCGCAAATTAGAAATCTGGAATAGTAAAAAAAATTGACGAAGCTTAAATTACATTATATGGAAAGGCGAAGAATTAGGGTTGACATGATAGGGATGTACAAGTGGGCTAATGGACATAGCAAAAGGGTTATTAATAGGGTATTAAAAGTCTCAACACTCACAGACGAGGAGTAACAAAAACTTGGTGTAAATATGTTGACTGAACCTCACACTAGAAAGTGATGGAACGACGAAGTTCCGGTCCGTCTTGGACCAGTCACAATTCGATCAACACAAGGCAAAACATGAACAAATAGGTATAAATTTGAAAAATTTATATTTAGAAATGGCCTGGGTAAATGCTGGTTTGGTAACAGTGTACACAATTCGAAGGGCAAATTACCGCATAGCATAACAGTTGAAGGATCTCTTGAATGTTTCAAGCGTAGGGTTTTTATATATATGTGAATGGGGTTGGGTGGATATAAATAGGAACTTCTTCGACGGCGATGCCATCTGCTAATAGGCCATCTGCTTTTACCTTCATTCCTATGTTCATATGAATGGACATTCGTATGAACATAGGAATGTTCAAATGAACAAAAAGGGATATTAATAGGGTATTAAAAGTATCAACGCATAATAAAACTCAAAACAATGAATATAAACTGGATAACTATAGATATGGGAATGTTCTGGGTAAATACAGATTCGGTAACAGGACTGTCGATTTGTGGACCCTATTACCGCAAAACATAGGGGGATATTAATAGTAGTATTAAGTGTCAACACAAGACATAACACGAAACAATGAGTATAAATTGGATAAGATTAGATTTATAATAGACATGGGTAAATACTGGTTCGGTAACAGAGTTGTTGATTTGTAGAACCAATTACCGCCTACTGTGGTGGAGGTGGGGTCCTTCAATTGTTTCAAGAGTGGGATGGACATGTATATGAGTGGGATTGGGTGGTTATAAATAGCAGTTGCCTTGTATGGGCCAATAGGCCTTCTGCAGTCACCTTCCTATGCTCATAACTGTTGCACCAACAGAATCTCATTCTTGCTCTAATGATCCATTTGTGAAGATGTGAGTGGTTGTTTGTGTTGAGATATTTTCCATCAATAGCATGTTGATGTTGTCTCACAATCGACTACTATAACAAAATTTATCATAGTACGGGCTATTGCGTGCTGTAGTGGCTCAGTGATATATCCATTTATTTCAGATACTAGGCAAAAACTCCATGTCACCAGACTTCACCTGATATGATTTAGCTCATAAGGCGCCGAACCTACTCAGACCCTCACTTGCTTCCCCAGTTCTTTCCTGGTCGTGCTGTTTGTTTACGCTCGTCCGTTGTTGTAACCATGGCAAAGACTAATCCATTTGAGAAGAGTTACTTCTCACCCCGCAAGATTCAGATGAGAGAGCAAAATACAATTCTGAAGCTCTCCACCGCCAAAATTTCCAAACTCAGGCGCACAAATACGTCCTTGCATCGATATGTTATGTTGAAGAACCTCAAGAAACGGGTGGAGCAGGAGTTGACGATAAACAGGTTAGAATATATGGAAGAATTATTTAACGGTAAGTTCTCCCCTTAGCTTCTTCCTCCTGCTGACCTGAAGGTTTGTTATAAAAAGTATCTGAGTTGTATTGGCCAATAGGCCTTCAACATTTACCTTCATTCTTATGTTCTTAACTAATGTAAGAGCGGAGCCTTTGTTCGATAGTTTCATTAACTTTCATGACATTTATGAAACAAAATTAATGACATTCATAAACTATTGGGTCCATTACCTCCCAGCATCACCTGTAGCCAAGTCTGCAAATGGCTATTGCAAATTAATGCAAATATGACAATGGGATTTGTTTCTCGGACAGTCAGTAATAAATCACCTAGTGCTATATTTTGCAGCCATACCTTGCTCCATTTACATTATCCTGCACTGTTTTTGTCCCAATGGTATACAATTAATCAATTTTCTGGTATTCGTTGCGATTGCGGAGGCGGGTTGCGAAAGGGATCAGGGGGATATAAGAGATATAATTAGCAAGAATTTAAAACCAAAAAATCAAAACAAAAATATTAGTAGAAAGTCAAATAGGACACTAGGATTAATTAATCGTAGCCTTAGTAATAAGAAACCTGGTGTTGTTCTTCAGCTATATATTACTACTGTTAGGCCCCCTGTAGATTATGCAGTTCAGATCGTATCAACATACAATGGAATGGATATTAATTTACTAGAACGTGTCCAGCGTAGGATGACGAAGGTATTCTCGCAAATTAGAAATCTGGCATAGTAAAAAAGATTGACGAAGCTTAAATTACATTATATGGAAAGGCGAAGAATTAGGGTTGACATGATAGGGATGTACAAGTGGGCTAATGGACATAGCAAAAGGGTTATTAATAGGGTATTAAAAGTCTCAACACTCACAGACGAGGAGTAACAAAAACTTGGTGTAAAAATGTTGACTGAACCTCACACTAGAAAGTGATGGAACGACGAAGTTCCGGTCCGTCTTGGACCAGTCACAATTGGATCAACACAAGGCAAAACATGAACAAATAGGTATAAATTTGAAAAAATTATATTTAGAAATGGCCTGGGTAAATGTTGGTTTGGTAACAGTGTACACAATTCGAAGGGCAAATTACCGCATAGCATAACAGTTGAAGGATCTCTTGAATGTTTCAAGCGTAGGGTTTTTATATATATGTGAATGGGGTTGGGTGGATATAAATAGGAACTTCTTCGACGGCGATGCCATCTGCTTTTACCTTCATTCCTATGTTCATATGAATGGACATTCGTATGAACATAGGAATGTTCAAATGAACAAAAAGGGATATTAATAGGGTATTAAAAGTATCAACGCATAATAAAACTCAAAACAATGAATATAAACTGGATAACTATAGATATGGGAATGTTCTGGGTAAATACAGATTCGGTAACAGGACTGTCGATTTGTGGACCCTATTACCGCAAAACATAGGGGGATATTAATAGTAGTATTAAGTGTCAACACAAGACATAACACGAAACAATGAGTATAAATTGGATAAGATTAGATTTATAATAGACATGGGTAAATACTGGTTCGGTAACAGAGTTGTTGATTTGTAGAACCAATTACCGCCTACTGTGGTGGAGGTGGGGTCCTTCAATTGTTTCAAGAGTGGGATGGACATGTATATGAGTGGGATTGGGTGGTTATAAATAGCAGTTGCCTTGTATGGGCCAATAGGCCTTCTGCAGTCACCTTCCTATGCTCATAACTGTTGCACCAACAGAATCTCATTCTTGCTCTAATGATCCATTTGTGAAGATGTGAGTGGTTGTTTGTGTTGAGATATTTTCCATCAATAGCATGTTGATGTTGTCTCACAATCGACTACTATAACAAAATTTATCATAGTACGGGCTATTGCGTGCTGTAGTGGCTCAGTGATATATCCATTTATTTCAGATACTAGGCAAAAACTCCATGTCACCAGACTTCACCTGATATGATTTAGCTCATAAGGCGCCGAACCTACTCAGACCCTCACTTGCTTCCCCAGTTCTTTCCTAGGTCGTGCTGTTTGTTTACGCTCGTCCGTTGTTGTAACCATGGCAAAGACTAATCCATTTGAGAAGAGTTACTTCTCACCCCGCAAGATTCAGATGAGAGAGCAAAATACAATTCTGAAGCTCTCCACCGCCAAAATTTCCAAACTCAGGCGCACAAATACGTCCTTGCATCGATATGTTATGTTGAAGAACCTCAAGAAACGGGTGGAGCAGGAGTTTAACGATAAACAGGTTAGAATATATGGAAGAATTATTTAACGGTAAGTTCTCCCCTTAGCTTCTTCCTCCTGCTGACCTGAAGGTTTGTTATAAAAAGGATCTGAGTTGTATTGGCCAATAGGCCTTCAACATTTACCTTCATTCTTATGTTCTTAACTAATGTAAGAGCGGAGCCTTTGTTCGATAGTTTCATTAACTTTCATGACATTTATGAAACAAAATTAATGACATTCATAAACTATTGGGTCCATTACCTCCCAGCATCACCTGTAGCCAAGTCTGCAAATGGCTATTGCAAATTAATGCAAATATGACAATGGGATTTGTTTCTCGGACAGTCAGTAATAAATCACCTAGTGCTATATTTTGCAGCCATACCTTGCTCCATTTACATTATCCTGCACTGTTTTTGTCCCAATGGTATACAATTAATCAATTTTCTGGTATTCTTTGCGATTGCGGAGGCGGGTTGCGAAAGGGATCAGGGGGATATAAGAGATATAATTAGCAAGAATTTAAAACCAAAAAAATCAAAACAAAAATATTAGTAGAAAGTCAAATAGGACACTAGGATTAATTAATCGTAGCCTTAGTAATAAGAAACCTGGTGTTGTTCTTCAGCTATATATTACTACTGTTAGGCCCCCTGTAGATTATGCAGTTCAGATCGTATCAACATACAATGGAATGGATATTAATTTACTAGAACGTGTCCAGCGTAGGATGACGAAGGTATTCTCGCAAATTAGAAATCTGGCATAGTAAAAAAGATTGACGAAGCTTAAATTACATTATATGGAAAGGCGAAGAATTAGGGTTGACATGATAGGGATGTACAAGTGGGCTAATGGACATAGCAAAAGGGTTATTAATAGGGTATTAAAAGTCTCAACACTCACAGACGAGGAGTAACAAAAACTTGGTGTAAAAATGTTGACTGAACCTCACACTAGAAAGTGATGGAACGACGAAGTTCCGGTCCGTCTTGGACCAGTCACAATTGGATCAACACAAGGCAAAACATGAACAAATAGGTATAAATTTGAAAAATTATATTTAGAATGGCCTGGGTAAATGTTGGTTTGGTAACAGTGTACACAATTCGAAGGGCAAATTACCGCATAGCATAACAGTTGAAGGATCTCTTGAATGTTTCAAGCGTAGGGTTTTTATATATATGTGAATGGGGTTGGGTGGATATAAATAGGAACTTCTTCGACGGCGATGCCATCTGCTTTTACCTTCATTCCTATGTTCATATGAATGGACATTCGTATGAACATAGGAATGTTCAAATGAACAAAAAGGGATATTAATAGGGTATTAAAAGTATCAACGCATAATAAAACTCAAAACAATGAATATAAACTGGATAACTATAGATATGGAATGTTCTGGGTAAATACAGATTCGGTAACAGGACTGTCGATTTGTGGACCCTATTACCGCAAAACATAGGGGGATATTAATAGTAGTATTAAGTGTCAACACAAGACATAACACGAAACAATGAGTATAAATTGGATAAGATTAGATTTATAATAGACATGGGTAAATACTGGTTCGGTAACAGAGTTGTTGATTTGTAGAACCAATTACCGCCTACTGTGGTGGAGGTGGGGTCCTTCAATTGTTTCAAGAGTGGGATGGACATGTATATGAGTGGGATTGGGTGGTTATAAATAGCAGTTGCCTTGTATGGGCCAATAGGCCTTCTGCAGTCACCTTCCTATGCTCATAACTGTTGCACCAACAGAATCTCATTCTTGCTCTAATGATCCATTTGTGAAGATGTGAGTGGTTGTTTGTGTTGAGATATTTTCCATCAATAGCATGTTGATGTTGTCTCACAATCGACTACTATAACAAAATTTATCATAGTACGGGCTATTGCGTGCTGTAGTGGCTCAGTGATATATCCATTTATTTCAGATACTAGGCAAAAACTCCATGTCACCAGACTTCACCTGATATGATTTAGCTCATAAGGCGCCGAACCAC
>NW_027191155.1:0-15386 GCF_040958095.1 Procambarus clarkii
GTAAACACTAAAACTAGGCCCTTAACATATATAATGTTTGAATATAAATTGAATGCATATAAATACAAAGTGGGAGTGGCTGGCTGGCTGGCTGGCTGGCTGGCTGGCTGGCTGGCTGCCTGCCTGCCTGCCTGCCTGCCTGCCTGCCTGCCTGCCTGGCTGGCTGGCTGGCTGGCTGGCTGGCTGGCTGGCTGGCTGGCTGGCTGGCTGGCTGGCTGCCTGCCTGCCTGCCTGCCCGCCCGCCCGCCCGCCCGCCCGCCCGCCCGCCTGCTTGCCTTGCCTTGCCTTGCCTTGCCTTGCCTGTCCTGTCCTGTTATTGCCTTGCCTTGCCTTGCCTTGCCTTGCCTTGCCTTGCCTTGCCCTGCCCTCTGCCTTGGCTGCAGCTGGCTGGCTGGCCGTAAATCAACTCTTAACAACACCATACCACACCACACCATCACTCATCACCCATCACCCACCACCGGCCCCAGTCTCCCAGCCTCTCTTATATACCCGAGCAGGCCCTTTAAATTATTTGAATTGTTGCACTTCGGCCAATGGCAGGCACGATCGCTGCTGCTCAAACATATTCTGGTTCACAAGTATTATAATATATTATATTATATTATATTATATATATATATATATATATATATATATATATATATATATATATATATATATATATATATATATATATATATATATATATATATTCATGAAACACATTAAAACCTTGATCATTTATTCATTCATTACGTCTAGTGAAGAATTGCTTTTGTTCATTTGTATGATTAAAAATTAATATAATATGAATTCCTCGCTTAAAGTAAAATATAAAATATATATTGGATTTATATGATTGGTTAATATTCCAAGTGATGCTGAATATCCCCTATAATTTTGTTTTGTTTGTTTGTTATGTACACATTCCAAATGAAATCAATATAAATGTTATTATTAATGTTTGAAAGTTGATTGTCTACTTGAATCTCTCTATTAAAGTGTGTGTGGCTCCGGATGGAGCCTGGTTATGGTATTTGTCGTGGTGGGTGGCAGAAGTGCTTACTTCTTCTCTGTCTTCTTTGGCAAAAGAACTGCCTGAATGTTTGGAAGAACACCTCCCTGTGCAATGGTTACGCCAGACAGAAGTTTGTTGAGTTCTTCGTCGTTGCGGATGGCCAACTGCAAGTGACGTGGGATGATACGGGTCTTCTTGTTGTCACGTGCGGCATTACCGGCGAGCTCCAGAACTTCGGCAGCGAGGTATTCCATGACGGCTGCCAGGTAGACAGGAGCGCCAGCACCGACGCGTTCGGCGTAGTTGCCCTTACGCAGCAGACGGTGAATTCTGCCCACGGGGAACTGAAGTCCGGCCCTGCTGGAGCGAGACTTTGACTTGCCCTTCACTTTGCCTCCCTTGCCGCGTCCTGACATTGCTGCTGCTGTTGTGGGTTTGTGGTGTTTTATGCCGCCCCGCAGATCGAGCTTCGTGTTATATACCCCGCTCAGGATCAAGGGAGCCCGCCACTGACCAATCAGCGCGCTCCGCCACGCGACCCGCTCTGAGCTGAGTCGCGAGCGGGATATAAAAGGAAAGCTCGCCTCGCGCAAAAGTTCATTATTGTATCGCAACGCCAGCCAGCACGAGCATCATCATGCCACCCAAGGCATCTGGAAAGGCTGCCAAGAAGGCCGGAAAGGCCCAGAAGGCCATTGCCAAGGGCGATAAGAAAAAGAAGCGCAGGAGGAAGGAGAGCTACAGCATCTACATCTACAAAGTGCTGAAGCAGGTCCACCCCGACACTGGTATCTCTTCCAAAGCCATGTCGATCATGAACTCGTTCGTGAACGACATCTTCGAGCGCATCGCCGCCGAGGCTTCTCGCCTGGCCCACTACAACAAGCGTTCCACCATTACCAGTCGGGAGATCCAGACGGCTGTAAGGCTCCTGTTGCCCGGAGAACTGGCCAAGCACGCCGTCTCTGAGGGCACTAAGGCCGTCACCAAGTACACCTCCTCCAAGTAAACGGCTTACTTACTGCCCTGTGGTGGTGGCTTGGCCTCAAACCAACAAACTCGGCTCCATTGGAGCCACACTTTAATTTCTAAAGAGATTGTGAGTGTTAGACACCAATACTATTATAACAAAAACCTCTGTCACTGAAAGCAAATAGCTATAAAATGAGAATATTTATGAAACTGTCTGTGTGTGTTTCTCTCTCTCAGTCTCTGTCTGTCTGTCTGTCTGTCTGTCTCTGTCTTGTCTGTCTCTGTCTTGTCTGTCTGTCTGTCTGTCTGTGTCTCTCTCTCTCTCTCTCTCTCTCTCTCTCTCTCTCTCTCTCTCTCTCTCTCTCTCTCTCTTCTCTCTCTCTCTCTCTCTCTCTCTCTCTCTCTCAACACATATAAGCACTCGGTATCTTTTTTTTTTTCTAGAGATTAGAGATTCATTGTTATGTTCCACATTAGGATTACTATGCAGGCCACCCTCTTAGGTTTGAAAATGTCAAGAAAACGGTTAATTTAAAATGTCATCTCCTAACTTAACAGATTAAGCCAGAGGACCGAAAACAGAATAAAACAGGACTGGACAGTATGTCACTTATACAAGCTGCTTTTATTTCTAGTACAGTATGACAATTTTTATTTTGGGGGGGGGGGGGGGGGGGTGGGTGATCCTTGACAGTGCATAAGAGCGAAAAGCGACGGCGTTTTGTTTGTAAGAGAACAGGTTGTACTACAAATGACTTGATTTATTGATATCACGTGTATGTATGACACCTAAATTAGTGTATTTGTTTATTTATTTATTTATTTATTATATGTGTAGATGAAGGTTAATTCATATGACTGATGCTAGGAATGTCTGAAATCTCCTTAGAAGGATATTTTGGCCCTGAGAAGGGCCGAGTTTGGTGTATACTAGGGTGGTCGATTTAGCTTATGCACGCTCTCCACGGATACGGCGAGCAAGCTGAATGTCCTTTGGCATGATGGTGACACGCTTGGCGTGGATGGCACAGAGGTTAGTGTCCTCGAAGAGACCGACCAGGTAAGCCTCGGATGCCTCCTGTAAAGCCATGACGGCAGACGACTGGAAGCGAAGATCGGTCTTGAAGTCCTGGGCAATCTCGCGCACCAGACGCTGGAAGGGAAGTTTCCTGATGAGCAACTCGGTGCTCTTCTGGTAACGACGGATCTCACGCAGGGCGACCGTTCCGGGCCTGTAACGGTGAGGCTTCTTCACACCCCCTGTGGCAGGAGCAGACTTGCGTGCTGCCTTGGTGGCCAGCTGCTTACGAGGAGCCTTGCCTCCCGTGGACTTGCGAGCAGTCTGCTTGGTGCGAGCCATGGTGAACAACTGTGGTTTGTGATGGCCGGCGCCGAAAAATTTTTGCTTATATACGCCGTCTCGAGGCGCTTGCTCGAGCGCCATTGGCTGCTCGACTCGCCTACGTCACCCCGTTGCCCCTCCCCTCCTTCCTCTGGCTGCAGCCAACAGGCGGCTCACCTCAATCACTATTATCGCTGATTTTGCTCTATTTTTTGGATTTGTGCAAAAGTCATTTCACAGGGACGTGAAACAGACGAGTAGGCAACTGCAGTTTTGAAAGCGTTGTGAGAAAGCCGTGTCTACTCGACCACAAGCGTAAAGTAAGGGCAGGCAGGAGTTGCAATGCTACTAGTACGTCCGCTTGATGGGATATAGTCGGGAAATCGTGCGGGCATTCGTCAATTCGATTCACACAACTTCAACACCATGACTGGACGCGGCAAGGGAGGCAAGGGACTCGGAAAGGGTGGCGCCAAGCGTCATCGTAAGGTGCTACGTGACAACATCCAGGGCATCACCAAGCCCGCTATTCGTCGCTTAGCTCGTCGTGGCGGCGTGAAGCGTATTTCGGGTCTCATCTACGAAGAGACCCGTGGCGTCCTGAAGGTGTTCCTCGAGAACGTCATCCGTGATGCTGTAACCTACACGGAACACGCCAAGAGGAAGACCGTCACTGCTATGGACGTGGTGTACGCTCTGAAGCGCCAGGGTCGTACCCTCTACGGATTCGGCGGATAAGAGCTTGGCTAATCCATCGATTCCACCCACCACCACCTCAAAACGGGACCTAATTAGGTCCCTATACTTTTTTTACTGAAGGGCTTAATAGACGATAACATAAATTGTTTTGATATCAGCTAGCACATTGGGTCTTATGAAATCTATTTTTTATCCTCGCATGCTTAAAGGGACTCTGATTGGGGAGGGAGGGGGGGGGGGGGGGGAAGGTTTGTTACGTTATATACTAGCAGAGCAGGATCATTGGTGGGGGGGGGGGGGGGTGAGGGGGAGAGAGAGAGAGAGAGAGAGAGAGAGAGAGAGAGAGAGATCTTTCCCAACTCTTCCTTTTTACATGAGTGAGCTACCCGTTTTATTCATTTTATCCTTCTCAGAGCTGTTTTGATAGTATCCAAATGATGGTAAATGAAAAGGGAGGACACGAATATCTACCCAGAATTCAGGACTGGCAATCGATATGCATGTTTGAGTGCGAATCTTTTTCTCTCTCAACTTAGGTATACGTTTATGTCGTACCTAAAAGCGAGAACCACACTATTGGGACAAGTATGCAAGGCCCAATTTTCCTAACAAGCACAGTTAATTTTGTTATTTTCGAACATTTCTTTCCAAATTGGTTTATCCAATTAACAGTATTATATTAAGATCATGAATTGCTGGGTTAGGTTAGGTTAGGTTAGCTTAGCTTAGGTTAGGTTAGGTTAGGTTAGGTTAGGTTAGGTTAGCTTAGCTTGGGTTAGCTTAGGTTAGGTTAGGTTAGCTTAGCTTGGGTTAGCATAGGTTAGGTTAGGTTTGATTACATTTCTATGTTAGATTTAACTCAAATTCAAAACAATTGCAGTCATTCGGCTTGTTAGTCAACTTGCCTCTAATAGGGGCAATTTGTCTAACAAGACTATTTAGTTTTGTGTGCATATATATATATTATATATATATATATATATATATATATATATATTATAATATATATATATATATATATATATATATATATTATATTATAGCTTCAAGACTCCGAACCAATATAGAAGCATCAAGAGGAAGTGCTTGTGTTATGGGCCAATAGGCCTTCTGCAGTTACTTCCATTCTTATGTTTTTATTCCCATTGGTTCGTGTTTTATCTTGTGTAAATGTCAATCACCTTACCCAAAACTTTGGTACCATATCACCTCACCCATGTGTATATATAAATATATATATATATATATATATATATATATATATATATATATATATATATATATATATATATATATATATAATATACAGAGTAAATCTACCCCAAAAGTAATGATTTATTTGTCTACAAAACTAAACTCTTTTTGGAATCATATGAGGCCCCTCCACTGAGGGGGGAGGCCTGGATGTTTATTGTCATGTGTATTCATGCTGCTTGCATGTCGTCGTTTATTTTGCCTTTGTTGTTTTCTTGACAGCTTTCTTTGCCTTGGGTGGTTTGGGAGATTTTGAAGCTCTCTTTATTTTGGGCTTTTTGTTCCCAACAACAAGCTGCTGCTGCTGCTGCTTCTTTTTCAAGGCTGTAGGTGGTTTGTTGCTTGTGGCGGCTTTCTTGGGAGTTACCACGGCCTTCTTTGCTGCTGTAGATGGTTTCTTGGTTGTGGTGGCTTTCTTGGGAGTTAGAACGGCCCTCTTCTCTGCTACGGCCAGCTTGAATGATCCACTAGCTCCACTTCCCTTGGTCTGAACAAGAATGCCGTCAGCCACTGCTTTCTTGAGAAATCTTCGGATGTAAATGGCGATCTTGGCAGCCTCGACTTTGTTGTTGGCAACAACGTACTTCTTGATTGCTTGTAGAGACGAGCCCTTACGGTCTTTGAGTGCTGCGACCGCGGCTAGAACCATTTGACTAGTTTTCGGGTGAGCAACCTGGACGCGAGGTTTCCTGGTGGTGGCCACCACAGCAGCAGCAGCCGCAGCCTTCTTGGTAGGCTTTGCTTCTACCATGATGATGATGAGATAACCAAGGTGATGAGAGACGCTCAGACAGTCACGGGGGAATGATGCTGCCGCCGCTTGAGCCGAACCTATTTATGTGCCGGCACGGTACAGAAGCTGCAACCTGGCAACTCGTCCACCAATCACGACGGTTGGTTTTACGGCTCCGAAACCTGGATCCCATATCTTCTCTAAAATAGAAGCATTTGTTCATGTTCTTTGTAAAAGTATCATAAAGCAGGACAGATGAGACAAATATCATAAAAACTGAAGAGCAGATGAGCACACACATGTTTGTATTACAAAAGAAAATCCACAAATTCATTAGAAATTGGCAGGGCAGGCTGAGGAAGTAGGTAGATGTAAAATGTCTGTAAATGGCGAAAGAACATAAACCCAAGACTGAATAAACGATGTTAAATATCCATGCCAAGGAGACAAAAATATGTTAGGATACAATTACCATTAAGACACCACAAGCAGGTCCGTATCCTGCCGCGATGACTTAAAAGAGTTGGTTATTAGCCACAATGTGTAGGCAGTCTCATGCCAACGGCCATACCACGTTGAGAACACCGCTTCTCGTCCGATCAGCGAAGTTAAGCAACGTTGGGTTTGGTTAGTACTTGGATGGGTGACCGCCTGGGAACACCAAATGCTGTTGGCAATAATGTTTTTTGTTTTGTTTTGTTTTGTTTCGTTTGTTTTTGTTTGAATGGCTGGCTCCACGGGAAATTCACGGAGTTGTGTGGAATAAGGCCTGGTAAAATGAATTAATATGTATGTCATGTTTAAAACAAACTCGCTTAATATAGATATTGTGTGAGGCTTTATACAAAAAAACAACCAAAACAAAACATGTTGTATATATATATAGCTTAATCCGGGTTTGAACTCGCAACTCCAAGAATACGCATCACTTATATACACTTTACCACTGGACCACTGCTGCAGGACACAAGCTTGATGCTGAGGTATCAATTTAATGACGTAAATGCCATTTCCACAAATAAATGATAATTAAAAAGTATTTGTATGTACAAATCTTTTCTGTTTAAAAGGCTACAATATCAGTTACTGATATAATTTGTGTTAATGTTTCTATACCCACAAGAAGGCATATTTTTGCTTATATGTAAAGGGTACGGAGAACGAATCCACAGACCATCATTCCCCTCCCCTTCCCTCCCCCCCCCCCCCCAACTCCCACCTACTACCACCACCACCACCACCACCAATCACCACCAATCACCACCAATCACCACCAATCACCACCAATCACCACCACCACATCTAACCGAAAACCCCCTAACACATCAACCCTCCCCCCAATCAACAGGCGAAATAATAACCCTCAAATGCCTGCCTGCCTGCCTGCCTGCCTGCAAGCCAATACTAACGGTCTTCTCAGAAAGAAAATCTCTTTGTATCTGTATTACTTGATGAAATGTATGATTCTAATAATGAAAATAAATTTTGATGTCGGTTGTATGAGCATAATGACCAATATGCACATGATATGAATGAATTAAATAGTGTAGTTTTAAGTAATTAGGTTGTAGACACATTAAGCGGATATGATATTTGACGCGTCCAGAACTGGTGATTTTTGGTTTAGTTTTAAATGCACCACCACCACCACCACCACCATTGCTTCCCCAGAGCCTAATTAAGGACCGGTAAAAGGAGTCAATATGTATGTCATCTATAAAACCAAAGAATGAAAAAAAAACACACACACAAACCTACATAATAGTATTAGGAAGATTGTATGGCAAAAAAAAAAAAGTATTATTCCCATTGGGTCGTTTGAACTCGCGACTTCCAAAATACCAGCCACACACCTTACCACCCAGCCACCATAGAGTTGGTATAATTGTGCAACTTTAGTTATAAAAGTAAAGTTCTTATTGTCTCAAATCTTATTGTCTGTTCTATGAAAAGGCATGATGTAAATTATGTATTTTTTGAATGATTGAATTGTAGGCACATTAAGCGGATTCGATATTTGATATATCCAGAAAAGGTGATTTCTGTTCAGTTTTAAAATGCATCACCGTTAACGCTAAAGGACTGGTAAAACGACTCGATGTTTGTCATTTTTAAAATAAACACTAAAACTAGGCCCTTAACATATATAATGTTTGAATATAAATTGAATGCATATAAATACAAAGTGGGAGTGGCTGGCTGGCTGGCTGGCTGGCTGGCTGGCTGGCTGGCTGCTGCCTGCCTGCCTGCCTGCCTGCCTGCCTGCCTGCTGCCTGGCTGGCTGGCTGGCTGGCTGGCTGGCTGGCTGGCTGGCTGGCTGGCTGGCTGGCCTGCCTGCCTGCCTGCCCGCCGCCCGCCCGCCCGCCCGCCCGCCCGCCTGCTTGCCTTGCCTTGCCTTGCCTTGCCTTGCCTGTCCTGTCCTGTTATTGCCTTGCCTTGCCTTGCCTTGCCTTGCCTTGCCTTGCCTTGCCCTGCCCTGCCCTGCCTTGGCTGCAGCTGGCTGGCTGGCCGTAAATCAACTCTTAACAACACCATACCACACCACACCATCACTCATCACCCACCACCGGCCCCAGTCTCCCAGCCTCTCTTATATACCCGAGCAGGCCCTTTAAATTATTTGAATTGTTGCACTTCGGCCAATGGCAGGCACGATCGCTGCTGCTCAAACATATTCTGGTTCACAAGTATTATAATATATATATATATTATATTATATATATATATATATATATATATATATATATATATATATATATATATATATATATATATATATATATATATATATATATATATATATATTCATGAAACACATTAAAACCTTGATCATTTATTCATTCATTACGTCTAGTGAAGAATTGCTTTTGTTCATTTGTATGATTAAAAATTAATATAATATGAATTCCTCGCTTAAAGTAAAATATAAAATATATATTGGATTTATATGATTGGTTAATATTCCAAGTGATGCTGAATATCCCCTATAATTTTGTTTTGTTTGTTTGTTATGTACACATTCCAAATGAAATCAATATAAATGTTATTATTAATGTTTGAAAGTTGATTGTCTACTTGAATCTCTCTATTAAAGTGTGTGTGGCTCCGGATGGAGCCTGGTTATGGTATTTGTCGTGGTGGGTGGCAGAAGTGCTTACTTCTTCTCTGTCTTCTTTGGCAAAAGAACTGCCTGAATGTTTGGAAGAACACCTCCCTGTGCAATGGTTACGCCAGACAGAAGTTTGTTGAGTTCTTCGTCGTTGCGGATGGCCAACTGCAAGTGACGTGGGATGATACGGGTCTTCTTGTTGTCACGTGCGGCATTACCGGCGAGCTCCAGAACTTCGGCAGCGAGGTATTCCATGACGGCTGCCAGGTAGACAGGAGCGCCAGCACCGACGCGTTCGGCGTAGTTGCCCTTACGCAGCAGACGGTGAATTCTGCCCACGGGGAACTGAAGTCCGGCCCTGCTGGAGCGAGACTTTGACTTGCCCTTCACTTTGCCTCCCTTGCCGCGTCCTGACATTGCTGCTGCTGTTGTGGGTTTGTGGTGTTTTATGCCGCCCCGCAGATCGAGCTTCGTGTTATATACCCCGCTCAGGATCAAGGGAGCCCGCCACTGACCAATCAGCGCGCTCCGCCACGCGACCCGCTCTGAGCTGAGTCGCGAGCGGGATATAAAAGGAAAGCTCGCCTCGCGCAAAAGTTCATTATTGTATCGCAACGCCAGCCAGCACGAGCATCATCATGCCACCCAAGGCATCTGGAAAGGCTGCCAAGAAGGCCGGAAAGGCCCAGAAGGCCATTGCCAAGGGCGATAAGAAAAAGAAGCGCAGGAGGAAGGAGAGCTACAGCATCTACATCTACAAAGTGCTGAAGCAGGTCCACCCCGACACTGGTATCTCTTCCAAAGCCATGTCGATCATGAACTCGTTCGTGAACGACATCTTCGAGCGCATCGCCGCCGAGGCTTCTCGCCTGGCCCACTACAACAAGCGTTCCACCATTACCAGTCGGGAGATCCAGACGGCTGTAAGGCTCCTGTTGCCCGGAGAACTGGCCAAGCACGCCGTCTCTGAGGGCACTAAGGCCGTCACCAAGTACACCTCCTCCAAGTAAACGGCTTACTTACTGCCCTGTGGTGGTGGCTTGGCCTCAAACCAACAAACTCGGCTCCATTGGAGCCACACTTTAATTTCTAAAGAGATTGTGAGTGTTAGACACCAATACTATTATAACAAAAACCTCTGTCACTGAAAGCAAATAGCTATAAAATGAGAATATTTATGAAACTGTCTGTGTGTGTTTCTCTCTCTCAGTCTCTGTCTGTCTGTCTGTCTGTCTGTCTCTGTCTTGTCTGTCTCTGTCTGTCTGTCTGTCTGTCTGTCTGTGTCTGTCTCTCTCTCCTCTCTCTCTCTCTCTCTCTCTCTCTCTCTCTCTCTCTCTCTCTCTCTCTCTCTCTCTCTCTCTCTCTCTTCTCTCTCTCTCTCTCTCAACACATATAAGCACTCGGTATCTTTTTTTTTTCTAGAGATTAGAGATTCATTGTTATGTTCCACATTAGGATTACTATGCAGGCCACCCTCTTAGGTTTGAAAATGTCAAGAAAACGGTTAATTTAAAATGTCATCTCCTAACTTAACAGATTAAGCCAGAGGACCGAAAACAGAATAAAACAGGACTGGACAGTATGTCACTTATACAAGCTGCTTTTATTTCTAGTACAGTATGACAATTTTTATTTTGGGGGGGGGGGGGGGGGGTGGGTGATCCTTGACAGTGCATAAGAGCGAAAAGCGACGGCGTTTTGTTTGTAAGAGAACAGGTTGTACTACAAATGACTTGATTTATTGATATCACGTGTATGTATGACACCTAAATTAGTGTATTTGTTTATTTATTTATTTATTTATTATATGTGTAGATGAAGGTTAATTCATATGACTGATGCTAGGAATGTCTGAAATCTCCTTAGAAGGATATTTTGGCCCTGAGAAGGGCCGAGTTTGGTGTATACTAGGGTGGTCGATTTAGCTTATGCACGCTCTCCACGGATACGGCGAGCAAGCTGAATGTCCTTTGGCATGATGGTGACACGCTTGGCGTGGATGGCACAGAGGTTAGTGTCCTCGAAGAGACCGACCAGGTAAGCCTCGGATGCCTCCTGTAAAGCCATGACGGCAGACGACTGGAAGCGAAGATCGGTCTTGAAGTCCTGGGCAATCTCGCGCACCAGACGCTGGAAGGGAAGTTTCCTGATGAGCAACTCGGTGCTCTTCTGGTAACGACGGATCTCACGCAGGGCGACCGTTCCGGGCCTGTAACGGTGAGGCTTCTTCACACCCCCTGTGGCAGGAGCAGACTTGCGTGCTGCCTTGGTGGCCAGCTGCTTACGAGGAGCCTTGCCTCCCGTGGACTTGCGAGCAGTCTGCTTGGTGCGAGCCATGGTGAACAACTGTGGTTTGTGATGGCCGGCGCCGAAAAATTTTTGCTTATATACGCCGTCTCGAGGCGCTTGCTCGAGCGCCATTGGCTGCTCGACTCGCCTACGTCACCCCGTTGCCCCTCCCCTCCTTCCTCTGGCTGCAGCCAACAGGCGGCTCACCTCAATCACTATTATCGCTGATTTTGCTCTATTTTTTGGATTTGTGCAAAAGTCATTTCACAGGGACGTGAAACAGACGAGTAGGCAACTGCAGTTTTGAAAGCGTTGTGAGAAAGCCGTGTCTACTCGACCACAAGCGTAAAGTAAGGGCAGGCAGGAGTTGCAATGCTACTAGTACGTCCGCTTGATGGGATATAGTCGGGAAATCGTGCGGGCATTCGTCAATTCGATTCACACAACTTCAACACCATGACTGGACGCGGCAAGGGAGGCAAGGGACTCGGAAAGGGTGGCGCCAAGCGTCATCGTAAGGTGCTACGTGACAACATCCAGGGCATCACCAAGCCCGCTATTCGTCGCTTAGCTCGTCGTGGCGGCGTGAAGCGTATTTCGGGTCTCATCTACGAAGAGACCCGTGGCGTCCTGAAGGTGTTCCTCGAGAACGTCATCCGTGATGCTGTAACCTACACGGAACACGCCAAGAGGAAGACCGTCACTGCTATGGACGTGGTGTACGCTCTGAAGCGCCAGGGTCGTACCCTCTACGGATTCGGCGGATAAGAGCTTGGCTAATCCATCGATTCCACCCACCACCACCTCAAAACGGGACCTAATTAGGTCCCTATACTTTTTTTACTGAAGGGCTTAATAGACGATAACATAAATTGTTTTGATATCAGCTAGCACATTGGGTCTTATGAAATCTATTTTTTATCCTCGCATGCTTAAAGGGACTCTGATTGGGGAGGGAGGGGGGGGGGGGGGGAAGGTTTGTTACGTTATATACTAGCAGAGCAGGATCATTGGTGGGGGGGGGGGTGAGGGGGAGAGAGAGAGAGAGAGAGAGAGAGAGAGAGAGAGAGAGATCTTTCCCAACTCTTCCTTTTTACATGAGTGAGCTACCCGTTTTATTCATTTTATCCTTCTCAGAGCTGTTTTGATAGTATCCAAATGATGGTAAATGAAAAGGGAGGACACGAATATCTACCCAGAATTCAGGACTGGCAATCGATATGCATGTTTGAGTGCGAATCTTTTTCTCTCTCAACTTAGGTATACGTTTATGTCGTACCTAAAAGCGAGAACCACACTATTGGGACAAGTATGCAAGGCCCAATTTTCCTAACAAGCACAGTTAATTTTGTTATTTTCGAACATTTCTTTCCAAATTGGTTTATCCAATTAACAGTATTATATTAAGATCATGAATTGCTGGGTTAGGTTAGGTTAGGTTAGCTTAGCTTAGGTTAGGTTAGGTTAGGTTAGGTTAGGTTAGCTTAGCTTGGGTTAGCTTAGGTTAGGTTAGGTTAGCTTAGCTTGGGTTAGCATAGGTTAGGTTAGGTTTGATTACATTTCTATGTTAGATTTAACTCAAATTCAAAACAATTGCAGTCATTCGGCTTGTTAGTCAACTTGCCTCTAATAGGGGCAATTTGTCTAACAAGACTATTTAGTTTTGTGTGCATATATATATATATATATATATATATATATATATATATATATATATATATATATATATATATATATATATATATATATATATATATATATTATAGCTTCAAGACTCCGAACCAATATAGAAGCATCAAGAGGAAGTGCTTGTGTTATGGGCCAATAGGCCTTCTGCAGTTACTTCCATTCTTATGTTTTTATTCCCATTGGTTCGTGTTTTATCTTGTGTAAATGTCAATCACCTTACCCAAAACTTTGGTACCATATCACCTCACCCATGTGTATATATAAATATATATATATATATATATATATATATATATATATATATATATATATATATATAATAATATATATATAATATACAGAGTAAATCTACCCCAAAAGTAATGATTTATTTGTCTACAAAACTAAACTCTTTTTGGAATCATATGAGGCCCCTCCACTGAGGGGGGAGGCCTGGATGTTTATTGTCATGTGTATTCATGCTGCTTGCATGTCGTCGTTTATTTTGCCTTTGTTGTTTTCTTGACAGCTTTCTTTGCCTTGGGTGGTTTGGGAGATTTTGAAGCTCTCTTTATTTTGGGCTTTTTGTTCCCAACAACAAGCTGCTGCTGCTGCTGCTTCTTTTTCAAGGCTGTAGGTGGTTTGTTGCTTGTGGCGGCTTTCTTGGGAGTTACCACGGCCTTCTTTGCTGCTGTAGATGGTTTCTTGGTTGTGGTGGCTTTCTTGGGAGTTAGAACGGCCCTCTTCTCTGCTACGGCCAGCTTGAATGATCCACTAGCTCCACTTCCCTTGGTCTGAACAAGAATGCCGTCAGCCACTGCTTTCTTGAGAAATCTTCGGATGTAAATGGCGATCTTGGCAGCCTCGACTTTGTTGTTGGCAACAACGTACTTCTTGATTGCTTGTAGAGACGAGCCCTTACGGTCTTTGAGTGCTGCGACCGCGGCTAGAACCATTTGACTAGTTTTCGGGTGAGCAACCTGGACGCGAGGTTTCCTGGTGGTGGCCACCACAGCAGCAGCAGCCGCAGCCTTCTTGGTAGGCTTTGCTTCTACCATGATGATGATGAGATAACCAAGGTGATGAGAGACGCTCAGACAGTCACGGGGGAATGATGCTGCCGCCGCTTGAGCCGAACCTATTTATGTGCCGGCACGGTACAGAAGCTGCAACCTGGCAACTCGTCCACCAATCACGACGGTTGGTTTTACGGCTCCGAAACCTGGATCCCATATCTTCTCTAAAATAGAAGCATTTGTTCATGTTCTTTGTAAAAGTATCATAAAGCAGGACAGATGAGACAAATATCATAAAAACTGAAGAGCAGATGAGCACACACATGTTTGTATTACAAAAGAAAATCCACAAATTCATTAGAAATTGGCAGGGCAGGCTGAGGAAGTAGGTAGATGTAAAATGTCTGTAAATGGCGAAAGAACATAAACCCAAGACTGAATAAACGATGTTAAATATCCATGCCAAGGAGACAAAAATATGTTAGGATACAATTACCATTAAGACACCACAAGCAGGTCCGTATCCTGCCGCGATGACTTAAAAGAGTTGGTTATTAGCCACAATGTGTAGGCAGTCTCATGCCAACGGCCATACCACGTTGAGAACACCGCTTCTCGTCCGATCAGCGAAGTTAAGCAACGTTGGGTTTGGTTAGTACTTGGATGGGTGACCGCCTGGGAACACCAAATGCTGTTGGCAATAATGTTTTTTTTGTTTTGTTTCGTTTGTTTTTGTTTGAATGGCTGGCTCCACGGGAAATTCACGGAGTTGTGTGGAATAAGGCCTGGTAAAATGAATTAATATGTATGTCATGTTTAAAACAAACTCGCTTAATATAGATATTGTGTGAGGCTTTATACAAAAACAAACAACCAAAACAAAACATGTTGTATATATATATAGCTTAATCCGGGTTTGAACTCGCAACTCCAAGAATACGCATCACTTATATACACTTTACCACTGGACCACTGCTGCAGGACACAAGCTTGATGCTGAGGTATCAATTTAATGACGTAAATGCCATTTCCACAAATAAATGATAATTAAAAAGTATTTGTATGTACAAATCTTTTCTGTTTAAAAGGCTACAATATCAGTTACTGATATAATTTGTGTTAATGTTTCTATACCCACAAGAAGGCATATTTTTGCTTATATGTAAAGGGTACGGAGAACGAATCCACAGACCATCATTCCCCTCCCCTTCCCTCCCCCCCCCCCCCCCCCCAACTCCCACCTACTACCACCACCACCACCACCACCAATCACCACCAATCACCACCAATCACCACCAATCACC
>NW_027191156.1:0-15370 GCF_040958095.1 Procambarus clarkii
TACTACCTTCAAGTAGCTGCCATAACTAGTACGCTTTAACCCACTACACCATCAGACCCTACAAAAGAAGTAGAGACTTCGAGATATATATACACCTCAAATATGTCCACTTCCCGAGGGCACTAGACAAGTGTGGTTACCCTGCGTTTTTCCTCAAGCCACTGTCAATGTGAGAGAACTCGTGTCCATGCTATAAGCCTATACTTGCATAAACCACAAGTGAAGATTAACTATCTTTGGACAACACCCACCAGTTGGCCTCGAACACAGAAAGCACAACTACCTTCCAGTAGCTGCCATAACTAGTACGCTTTAACCCACTACACCATCAGACCCTACAAAAGAAGTGGAGATTCGAGATATATATACACCTCAAATATCTCCACTTCCCGAGGGCACTAGACAAGTGTGATGTTACTCTGCGTTTTTCATCAAGCTACTGTCAATGTGAGAGAACTCGTGTCCATGGTATAAGCCTATACTTGCATAAACCACAAGTGAAGATTAACAATCTTTGGACAACACCCACCAGTGGGCCTCGAACCCAGAAAGCACAACTAACTTCCAGTAGCTGCCATAACTAGTACGCTTTAACCCACTACACCATCAGACCCTACAAAGGAAGTAGAGACTTCGAGATATATATACACCTCAAATATCTCCACTTCCCGAGGGCACTAGACAAGTGTGAGGTTACTCTGCTTTTTTCATCAAGCCACTGTCAATGCGAGAGAACTCGTGTCCATGCTATAAGCCTATACTTGCATAAACCACAAGTGAAGATTAACAATCTTTGGACAACACCCACCAGTGGGCCTCGAACCCAGAAAGCACAACTACCTTCCAGTAGCTGCCATAACTAGTACGCTTTAACCCACTACACCATCAGACCCTACAAAAGAAGTAGAGACTTCGAGATATATATACACCTCAAATATCTCCACTTCCAGAGGGCACTAGACAAGTGTAAGGTTACTCTGCGTTTTTCATCAAGCCACTGTCAATGTGAAAGAACTCGTGTCCATGCTATAAGCCTATACTTGCATAAACCACAAGTGAAGATTAACAATCTTTGGACAACACCCACCAGTGGGCCTCGAACCCAGAAAGCACAACTACCTTCCAGTAGCTGCCATAACTAGTTCGCTTTAACCCAATACACCATCAGACCCTACAAAAGAAGTAGAGATTTCGAGATATATACACACCTCAAATATCTCCACTTCCCGAGGGCACTAGACAAGTGTGAGGTTACTCTGCGTTTTCATCAAGCCACTGTCAATGTGAGAGAACTCTTGTCCATGCTATAAGCCTATACTTGCATAAACCACAAGTGAAGATTAACAATCTTTGGACAACACCCACCAGTGGGCCTCGAACCCAGAAAGCACAACTATCTTCCAGTAGCTGCCATAACTAGTACGCTTTAACCCACTATACCATCAGACCCTACAAAAGAAGTAGAGACTTCGAGATATATATACACCTCAAATATCTCCACTTCCCGAGGGCTCTAGACAAGTGTGAGGTTACTCTGCGTTTTTCATCAAGCCACTGTCAATGTGAGAGAACTCGTGTCCATGCTATAAGCCTATACTTGCATAAATCACAAGTGAAGATTAACAATCTTTGGACAACACCCACCAGTGGGCCTCGAACCCAGAAAGCACAACTACCTTCCAGTAGCTGCCATAACTAGTACGCTTTAACCCACTACACCATCAGACCCTACAAAAGAAGTAGAGACTTCGAGATATATATACACCTCAAATATCTCCACTTCCCGAGGGCACTAGACAAGTGGGAGGTTACTCTGCGTTTTTCATCAAGCCACTGTCAATGTGAGAGAACTCGTGTCCATGCTATAAGCCTATACTTGCATAAACCACAAGTGAAGATTAACAATCTTTGGACAACACCCACCAGTGGGCCTCGAACCCAGAAAGCACAACTACCTTCAAGTATCTGCCATAACTAGTACGCTTTAACCCACTACACCATCAGACCCTACAAAAGAAGTAGAGACTTCGAGATATATATACACCTCAAATATCTCCACTTCCCGAGGGCACTAGACAAGTGTGAGGTTACTCTGCGTTTTTCATCAAGCCACTGTCAATGTGAGAGAACTCGTGTCCATGCTATAAGCCTATACTTGCATAAACCACAAGTGAAGATAACAAATCTTTGGACAACACCCACCAGTGGGCCTCGAACCCAGAAAGCACAACTATCTTCCAGTAGCTGCCATAACTAGTACACTTTAACCCACTACACCATCAGACCCTACAAAAGAAGTTGAGACTTCGAGATATATAAACACCTCAAATATCTCCACTTCCCGAGGGCACTAGACAAGTGGGAGGTTACTCTGCGTTTTTCATCAAGCCACTGTCATTGTGAGAGAACTCGTGTCCATGCTATAAGCCTATACTTGCATAAACCACAAGTGAAGATTAACAATCTTTGGACAACACCCACCAGTGGGCCTCGAACCCAGAAAGCACAACTACCTTCAAGTAGCTGCCATAACTAGTACGCTTTAACCCACTACACCATCAGACCCTTCAAAAGAAGTAGAGACTTCGAGATATATATACACCTCAAATATCTCCACTTCCCGAGGGCACTAGACAAGTGTGAGGTTACTCTGCGTTTTTCATCAAGCCACTGTCAATGTGAGAGAACTCGTGTCCATGCTATAAGCCTATACTTGCATAAACCACAAGTGAAGATTAACAATCTTTGGACAACACCCACCAATGGGCCTCGAACCCAGAAAGCACAACTACCTTCCAGTAGCTGCCATAACTAGTACGCTTTAACCCACTACACCATCAGACCCTACAAAAGAAGTAGAGACTTCGAGATATATATACACCTCAAATATCTCCGCTTCCCGAGGGCACTAGACAAGTGTGAGGTTACTCTGCGTTTTTCATCAAGCCACTGTCAATGTGAGAGAACTCTTGTCCATGCTATAAGCCTATACTTGCATAAACCACAAGTGAAGATTAACAATCTTTGGACAACACTCACCAGTGGGCCTCGAACCCAGAAAGCACAACTACCTTCAAGTAGCTGCCATAACTAGTACGCTTTAACCCACTACACCATCAGACCCTACAAAAGAAGTAGAGACTTCGAGATATATATACACCTCAAATATGTCCACTTCCCGAGGGCACTAGACAAGTGTGGTTACCCTGCGTTTTTCCTCAAGCCACTGTCAATGTGAGAGAACTCGTGTCCATGCTATAAGCCTATACTTGCATAAACCACAAGTGAAGATTAACTATCTTTGGACAACACCCACCAGTTGGCCTCGAACACAGAAAGCACAACTACCTTCCAGTAGCTGCCATAACTAGTACGCTTTAACCCCCTACACCATCAGACCCTACAAAAGAAGTGGAGATTCGAGATATATATACACCTCAAATATCTCCACTTCCCGAGGGCACTAGACAAGTGTGATGTTACTCTGCGTTTTTCATCAAGCTACTGTCAATGTGAGAGAACTCGTGTCCATGGTATAAGCCTATACTTGCATAAACCACAAGTGAAGATTAACAATCTTTGGACAACACCCACCAGTGGGCCTCGAACCCAGAAAGCACAACTAACTTCCAGTAGCTGCCATAACTAGTACGCTTTAACCCACTACACCATCAGACCCTACAAAGGAAGTAGAGACTTCGAGATATATATACACCTCAAATATCTCCACTTCCCGAGGGCACTAGACAAGTGTGAGGTTACTCTGCTTTTTTCATCAAGCCACTGTCAATGCGAGAGAACTCGTGTCCATGCTATAAGCCTATACTTGCATAAACCACAAGTGAAGATTAACAATCTTTGGACAACACCCACCAGTGGGCCTCGAACCCAGAAAGCACAACTACCTTCCAGTAGCTGCCATAACTAGTACGCTTTAACCCACTACACCATCAGACCCTACAAAAGAAGTAGAGACTTCGAGATATATATACACCTCAAATATCTCCACTTCCAGAGGGCACTAGACAAGTGTAAGGTTACTCTGCGTTTTTCATCAAGCCACTGTCAATGTGAAAGAACTCGTGTCCATGCTATAAGCCTATACTTGCATAAACCACAAGTGAAGATTAACAATCTTTGGACAACACCCACCAGTGGGCCTCGAACCCAGAAAGCACAACTACCTTCCAGTAGCTGCCATAACTAGTTCGCTTTAACCCAATACACCATCAGACCCTACAAAAGAAGTAGAGATTTCGAGATATATACACACCTCAAATATCTCCACTTCCCGAGGGCACTAGACAAGTGTGAGGTTACTCTGCGTTTTCATCAAGCCACTGTCAATGTGAGAGAACTCTTGTCCATGCTATAAGCCTATACTTGCATAAACCACAAGTGAAGATTAACAATCTTTGGACAACACCCACCAGTGGGCCTCGAACCCAGAAAGCACAACTATCTTCCAGTAGCTGCCATAACTAGTACGCTTTAACCCACTATACCATCAGACCCTACAAAAGAAGTAGAGACTTCGAGATATATATACACCTCAAATATCTCCACTTCCCGAGGGCTCTAGACAAGTGTGAGGTTACTCTGCGTTTTTCATCAAGCCACTGTCAATGTGAGAGAACTCGTGTCCATGCTATAAGCCTATACTTGCATAAATCACAAGTGAAGAATAACAATCTTTGGACAACACCCACCAGTGGGCCTCGAACCCAGAAAGCACAACTACCTTCCAGTAGCTGCCATAACTAGTACGCTTTAACCCACTACACCATCAGACCCTACAAAAGAAGTAGAGACTTCGAGATATATATACACCTCAAATATCTCCACTTCCCGAGGGCACTAGACAAGTGTGAGGTTACTCTGCGTTTTTCATCAAGCCACTGTCAATGTGAGAGAACTCGTGTCCATGCTATAAGCCTATACTTGCATAAACCACAAGTGAAGATTAACAATCTTTGGACAACACCCACCAGTGGGCCTCGAACCCAGAAAGCACAACTACCTTCAAGTAGCTGCCATAACTAGTACGCTTTAACCCACTACACCATCAGACCCTACAAAAGAAGTAGAGACTTCGAGATATATATACACCTCAAATATCTCCACTTCCCGAGGGCACTAGACAAGTGTGAGGTTACTCTGCGTTTTTCCTCAAGCCACTGTCAATGTGAGAGAACTCTTGTCCATGCTATAAGCCTATACTTGCATAAACCACAAGTGAAGATTAACAATCTTTGGACAACACCCACCAGTGGGCCTCGAACCCAGAAAGCACAACTATCTTCCAGTAGCTGCCATAACTAGTACGCTTTAACCCACTATACCATCAGACCCTACAAAAGAAGTAGAGACTTCGAGATATATATACACCTCAAATATCTCCACTTCCCGAGGGCACTAGACAAGTGTGAGGTTACTCTGCGTTTTTCATCAAGCCACTGTCAATGTGAGAGAACTCGTGTCCATGCTATAAGCCTATACTTGCATAAACCACAAGTGAAGATTAACAATCTTTGGACAACACCCACCAGTGGGCCTTGAACCCAGAAAGCACAACTACCTTCCAGTAGCTGCCATAACTAGTACGCTTTAACCCACTACACCATCAGACCCTACAAAAGAAGTAGAGACTTCGAGATATATATACACCTCAAATATCTCCACTTCCCGAGGGCACTAGACAAGTGGGAGGTTACTCTGCGTTTTTCATCAAGCCACTGTCAATGTGAGAGAACTCGTCTCCATACTATAAGCCTATACTTACGTAAACCACAAGTGAAGATTAACAATCTTTGGACAACACCCACCAGTGGGCCTCGAACCCAGAAAGCACAACTACCTTCAAGTAGCTGCCATAACTAGTACGCTTTAACCCACTACACCATCAGACCCTACAAAAGAAGTAGAGATTTCGAGATATATATACGCCTCAAATATCTCCACTTCCCGAGGGCACTAGACAAGTGTGAGGTTACTCTGCATTTTTCATCAAGCCACTGTCAATGTGAGAGAACTCTTGTCCATGCTATAAGCCTATACTTGCATAAACCACAAGTGAAGATTAACAATCTTTGGAGAACACCCACCAGTGGGCCTCGAACCCAGAAAGCACAACTACCTTCGAGTAGCTGCCATAACTAGTTCGCTTTAACCCACTACACCATCAGACCCTACAAAAGAAGTAGAGACTTCGAGATATATATACACCTCAAATATCTCCACTTCCCGAGGGCACTAGACAAGTGTGAGGTTACTCTGCGTTTTTCATCAAGCCACTGTCAATGTGAGAGAACTCGTGTCCATGCTATAAGCCTATGCTTGCATAAACCACAAGTGAAGATAACAAATCTTTGGACAACACCCACCAGTGGGCCTCGAACCCAGAAAGCACAACTATCTTCCAGTAGCTGCCATAACTAGTACACTTTAACCCACTACACCATCAGACCCTACAAAAGAAGTAGAGACTTCGAGATATATAAACACCTCAAATATCTCCACTTCCCGAGGGCACTAGACAAGTGGGAGGTTACTCTGCGTTTTTCATCAAGCCACTGTCATTGTGAGAGAACTCGTGTCCATGCTATAAGCCTATACTTGCATAAACCACAAGTGAAGATTAACAATCTTTGGACAACACCCACCAGTGGGCCTCGAACCCAGAAAGCACAACTACCTTCAAGTAGCTGCCATAACTAGTACGCTTTAACCCACTACACCATCAGACCCTACAAAAGAAGTAGAGACTTCGAGATATATATACACCTCAAATATCTCCACTTCCTGAGGGCACTAGATAAGTGTGAGGTTACTCTGCGTTTTTCATCAAGCCACTGTCAATGTGAGAGAACTCGTGTCCATGCTATAAGCCTATACTTGCATAAACCACAAGTGAAGATTAACAATCTTTGGACAACACCCACCAGTGGGCCTCGAACCCAGAAAGCACAACTACCTTCAAGTAGCTGCCATAACTAGTACGCTTTAACCCACTACACCATCAGACCCTACAAAAGAAGTAGAGACTTCGAGATATATATACACCTCAAATATGTCCACTTCCCGAGGGCACTAGACAAGTGTGGTTACCCTGCGTTTTTCCTCAAGCCACTGTCAATGTGAGAGAACTCGTGTCCATGCTATAAGCCTATACTTGCATAAACCACAAGTGAAGATTAACTATCTTTGGACAACACCCACCAGTTGGCCTCGAACACAGAAAGCACAACTACCTTCCAGTAGCTGCCATAACTAGTACGCTTTAACCCACTACACCATCAGACCCTACAAAAGAAGTGGAGATTCGAGATATATATACACCTCAAATATCTCCACTTCCCGAGGGCACTAGACAAGTGTGATGTTACTCTGCGTTTTTCATCAAGCTACTGTCAATGTGAGAGAACTCGTGTCCATGGTATAAGCCTATACTTGCATAAACCACAAGTGAAGATTAACAATCTTTGGACAACACCCACCAGTGGGCCTCGAACCCAGAAAGCACAACTAACTTCCAGTAGCTGCCATAACTAGTACGCTTTAACCCACTACACCATCAGACCCTACAAAGGAAGTAGAGACTTCGAGATATATATACACCTCAAATATCTCCACTTCCCGAGGGCACTAGACAAGTGTGAGGTTACTCTGCTTTTTTCATCAAGCCACTGTCAATGCGAGAGAACTCGTGTCCATGCTATAAGCCTATACTTGCATAAACCACAAGTGAAGATTAACAATCTTTGGACAACACCCACCAGTGGGCCTCGAACCCAGAAAGCACAACTACCTTCCAGTAGCTGCCATAACTAGTACGCTTTAACCCACTACACCATCAGACCCTACAAAAGAAGTAGAGACTTCGAGATATATATACACCTCAAATATCTCCACTTCCAGAGGGCACTAGACAAGTGTAAGGTTACTCTGCGTTTTTCATCAAGCCACTGTCAATGTGAAAGAACTCGTGTCCATGCTATAAGCCTATACTTGCATAAACCACAAGTGAAGATTAACAATCTTTGGACAACACCCACCAGTGGGCCTCGAAGCCAGAAAGCACAACTACCTTCCAGTAGCTGCCATAACTAGTTCGCTTTAACCCAATACACCATCAGACCCTACAAAAGAAGTAGAGATTTCGAGATATATACACACCTCAAATATCTCCACTTCCCGAGGGCACTAGACAAGTGTGAGGTTACTCTGCGTTTTCATCAAGCCACTGTCAATGTGAGAGAACTCTTGTCCATGCTATAAGCCTATACTTGCATAAACCACAAGTGAAGATTAACAATCTTTGGACAACACCCACCAGTGGGCCTCGAACCCAGAAAGCACAACTATCTTCCAGTAGCTGCCATAACTAGTACGCTTTAACCCACTATACCATCAGACCCTACAAAAGAAGTAGAAACTTCGAGATATATATACACCTCAAATATCTCCACTTCCCGAGGGCTCTAGACAAGTGTGAGGTTACTCTGCGTTTTTCATCAAGCCACTGTCAATGTGAGAGAACTCGTGTCCATGCTATAAGCCTATACTTGCATAAATCACAAGTGAAGATTAACAATCTTTGGACAACACCCACCAGTGGGCCTCGAACCCAGAAAGCACAACTACCTTCCAGTAGCTGCCATAACTAGTACGCTTTAACCCACTACACCATCAGACCCTACAAAAGAAGTAGAGACTTCGAGATATATATACACCTCAAATATCTCCACTTCCCGAGGGCACTAGACAAGTGGGAGGTTACTCTGCGTTTTTCATCAAGCCACTGTCAATGTGAGAGAACTCGTGTCCATGCTATAAGCCTATACTTGCATAAACCACAAGTGAAGATTAACAATCTTTGGACAACACCCACCAGTGGGCCTCGAACCCAGAAAGCACAACTACCTTCAAGTAGCTGCCATAACTAGTACGCTTTAACCCACTACACCATCAGACCCTACAAAAGAAGTAGAGACTTCGAGATATATATACACCTCAAATATCTCCACTTCCCGAGGGCACTAGACAAGTGTGAGGTTACTCTGCGTTTTTCCTCAAGCCACTGTCAATGTGAAAGAACTCGTGTCCATGCTATAAGCCTATACTTGCATAAACCACAAGTGAAGATTAACAATCTTTGGACAACACCCACCAGTGGGCCTCGAACCCAGAAAGCACAACTACCTTCCAGTAGCTGCCATAACTAGTTCGCTTTAACCCACTACACCATCAGACCCTACAAAAGAAGTAGAGATTTCGAGATATATACACACCTCAAATATCTCCACTTCCCGAGGGCACTAGACAAGTGTGAGGTTACTCTGCGTTTTCATCAAGCCACTGTCAATGTGAGAGAACTCTTGTCCATGCTATAAGCCTATACTTGCATAAACCACAAGTGAAGATTAACAATCTTTGGACAACACCCACCAGTGGGCCTCGAACCCAGAAAGCACAACTATCTTCCAGTAGCTGCCATAACTAGTACGCTTTAACCCACTATACCATCAGACCCTACAAAAGAAGTAGAGACTTCGAGATATATATACACCTCAAATATCTCCACTTCCCGAGGGCACTAGACAAGTGTGAGGTTACTCTGCGTTTTTCATCAAGCCACTGTCAATGTGAGAGAACTCGTGTCCATGCTATAAGCCTATACTTGCATAAACCACAAGTGAAGATTAACAATCTTTGGACAACACCCACCAGTGGGCCTTGAACCCAGAAAGCACAACTACCTTCCAGTAGCTGCCATAACTAGTACGCTTTAACCCACTACACCATCAGACCCTACAAAAGAAGTAGAGACTTCGAGATATATATACACCTCAAATATCTCCACTTCTCGAGGGCACTAGACAAGTGGGAGGTTACTCTGCGTTTTTCATCAAGCCACTGTCAATGTGAGAGAACTCGTGTCCATGCTATAAGCCTATATACTTGCATAAACCACAAGTGAAGATTAACAATCTTTGGACAACACCCACCAGTGGGCCTCGAACCCAGAAAGCACAACTACCTTCAAGTAGCTGCCATAACTAGTACGCTTTAACCCACTACACCATCAGAACCTATAAAAGAAGTAGAGATTTCGAGATATATATACGCCTAAAATATCTCCACTTCCCGAGGGCACTAGACAAGTGTGAGGTTACTCTGCGTTTTTCCTCAAGCCACTGTCAATGTGAGAGAACTCGTGTCCATGCTATAAGCCTATACTTGCATAAACCACAAGTGAAGATTAACAATCTTTGGACAACACCCACCAGTGGGCCTCGAACCCAGAAAGCACAACTACCTTCCAGTAGCTGCCATAACTAGTACGCTTTGACCCACTACACCATCAGACCCTACAAAAGAAGTAGAGACTTCGAGATATATATACACCTCAAATATCTCCACTTCCCGAGGGCACTAGACAAGTGTGAGGTTACTCTGCGTTTTTCATCAAGCCACTGTCAATGTGAGAGAACTCGTGTCCATGCTATAAGCCTATACTTGCATAAACCACAAGTGAAGATTAACAATCTTTGGACAACACCCACCAGTGGGCCTCGAACCCAGAAAGCACAACTACCTTCCAGTAGCTGCCATAACTAGTACGCTTTAACCCACTACACCATCAGACCCTACAAAAGAAGTAGAGACTTCGAGATATATATACACCTCAAATATCTCCACTTCCCGAGGGCACTAGACAAGTGTGAGGTTACTCTGCATTTTTCATCAAGCCACTGTCAATGTGAGAGAACTCGTGTCCATGCTATAAGCCTATACTTGCATAAACCACAAGTGAAGATTAACAATCTTTGGACAACACCCACCAGTGGGCCTCGAACCCAGAAAGCACAACTAACTTCCAGTAGCTGCCATAACTAGTACGCTTTAACCCACTACACCATCAGACCCTATAAAGGAAGTAGAGACTTCGAGATATATATACACCTCAAATATCTCCACTTCCCGAGGGCACTAGACAAGTGTGAGGTTACTCTGCGTTTTCATCAAGCCACTGTCAATGTGAGAGAACTCTTGTCCATGCTATAAGCCTATACTTGCATAAACCACAAGTGAAGATTAACAATCTTTGGACAACACCCACCAGTGGGCCTCGAACCCAGAAAGCACAACTATCTTCCAGTAGCTGCCATAACTAGTACGCTTTAACCCACTATACCATCAGACCCTACAAAAGAAGTAGAGACTTCGAGATATATATACACCTCAAATATCTCCACTTCCCGAGGGCACTAGACAAGTGTGAGGTTACTCTGCGTTTTTCATCAAGCCACTGTCAATGTGAGAGAACTCGTGTCCATGCTATAAGCCTATACTTGCATAAACCACAAGTGAAGATTAACAATCTTTGGACAACACCCACCAATGGGCCTCGAACCCAGAAAGCACAACTACCTTCCAGTAGCTGCCATAACTAGTACGCTTTAACCCACTACACCATCAGACCCTACAAAAGAAGTAGAGACTTCAAGATATATATACACCTCAAATATCTCCACTTCCCGAGGGCACTAGACAAGTGTGAGGTTACTCTGCGTTTTTCATCAAGCCACTGTCAATGTGAGAGAACTCGTGTCCATGCTATAAGCCTATACTTGCATAAACCACAAGTGAAGATTAACAATCTTTGGACAACACCCACCAGTGGGCCTCGAACCCAGAAAGCACAACTATCTTCCAGTAGCTGCCATAACTAGTACGCTTTAACCCACTATACCATCAGACCCTACAAAAGAAGTAGAGACTTCGAGATATATCTACACCTCAAATATCTCCACTTCCCGAGGGCACTAGACAAGTGTGAGGTTACTCTGCGTTTTTCATCAAGCCACTGTCAATGTGAGAGAACTCGTGTCCATGCTATAAGCCTATACTTGCATAAACCACAAGTGAAGATTAACAATCTTTGGACAACACCCACCAGTGGGCCTTGAACCCAGAAAGCACAACTACCTTCCAGTAGCTGCCATAACTAGTACGCTTTAACCCACTACACCATCAGACCCTACAAAAGAAGTAGAGACTTCGAGATATATATACACCTCAAATATCTCCACTTCTCGAGGGCACTAGACAAGTGGGAGGTTACTCTGCGTTTTTCATCAAGCCACTGTCAATGTGAGAGAACTCGTGTCCATGCTATAAGCCTATATACTTGCATAAACCACAAGTGAAGATTAACAATCTTTGGACAACACCCACCAGTGGGCCTCGAACCCAGAAAGCACAACTACCTTCAAGTAGCTGCCATAACTAGTACGCTTTAACCCACTACACCATCAGAACCTATAAAAGAAGTAGAGATTTCGAGATATATATACGCCTAAAATATCTCCACTTCCCGAGGGCACTAGACAAGTGTGAGGTTACTCTGCGTTTTTCCTCAAGCCACTGTCAATGTGAGAGAACTCGTGTCCATGCTATAAGCCTATACTTGCATAAACCACAAGTGAAGATTAACAATCTTTGGACAACACCCACCAGTGGGCCTCGAACCCAGAAAGCACAACTACCTTCCAGTAGCTGCCATAACTAGTACGCTTTGACCCACTACACCATCAGACCCTACAAAAGAAGTAGAGACTTCGAGATATATATACACCTCAAATATCTCCACTTCCCGAGGGCACTAGACAAGTGTGAGGTTACTCTGCGTTTTTCATCAAGCCACTGTCAATGTGAGAGAACTCGTGTCCATGCTATAAGCCTATACTTGCATAAACCACAAGTGAAGATTAACAATCTTTGGACAACACCCACCAGTGGGCCTCGAACCCAGAAAGCACAACTACCTTCCAGTAGCTGCCATAACTAGTACGCTTTAACCCACTACACCATCAGACCCTACAAAAGAAGTAGAGACTTCGAGATATATATACACCTCAAATATCTCCACTTCCCGAGGGCACTAGACAAGTGTGAGGTTACTCTGCATTTTTCATCAAGCCACTGTCAATGTGAGAGAACTCGTGTCCATGCTATAAGCCTATACTTGCATAAACCACAAGTGAAGATTAACAATCTTTGGACAACACCCACCAGTGGGCCTCGAACCCAGAAAGCACAACTACCTTCAAGTAGCTGCCATAACTAGTACGCTTTAACCCACTACACCATCAGACCCTACAAAAGAAGTAGAGACTTCGAGATATATATACACCTCAAATATGTCCACTTCCTGAGGGCACTAGACAAGTGTGGTTACTCTGCGTTTTTCCTCAAGCCACTGTCAATGTGAGAGAACTCGTGTCCATGCTATAAGCCTATACTTGCATAAACCACAAGTGAAGATTAACTATCTTTGGACAACACCCACCAGTTGGCCTCGAACACAGAAAGCACAACTACCTTCCAGTAGCTGCCATAACTAGTACGCTTTAACCCACTACACCATCAGACCCTACAAAAGAAGTAGAGATTTCGAGATATATACATACCTCAAATATCTCCACTTCCCGAGGGCACTAGACAAGTGTGAGGTTACTCTGCGTTTTTCATCAAGCCACTGTCAATGTGAGAGAACTCGTGTCCATGCTATAAGCCTATACTTGCATAAACCACAAGTGAAGATTAACAATCTTTGGACAACACCCACCAATGGGCCTCGAACCCAGAAAGCACAACTACCTTCCAGTAGCTGCCATAACTAGTACGCTTTAACCCACTACACCATCAGACCCTACAAAAGAAGTAGAGACTTCAAGATATATATACACCTCAAATATCTCCACTTCCCGAGGGCACTAGACAAGTGTGAGGTTACTCTGCGTTTTTCATCAAGCCACTGTCAATGTGAGAGAACTCGTGTCCATGCTATAAGCCTATACTTGCATAAACCACAAGTGAAGATTAACAATCTTTGGACAACACCCACCAGTGGGCCTCGAACCCAGAAAGCACAACTATCTTCCAGTAGCTGCCATAACTAGTACGCTTTAACCCACTATACCATCAGACCCTACAAAAGAAGTAGAGACTTCGAGATATATATACACCTCAAATATCTCCACTTCCCGAGGGCACTAGACAAGTGTGAGGTTACTCTGCGTTTTTCATCAAGCCACTGTCAATGTGAGAGAACTCGTGTCCATGCTATAAGCCTATACTTGCATAAACCACAAGTGAAGATTAACAATCTTTGGACAACACCCACCAGTGGGCCTTGAACCCAGAAAGCACAACTACCTTCCAGTAGCTGCCATAACTAGTACGCTTTAACCCACTACACCATCAGACCCTACAAAAGAAGTAGAGACTTCGAGATATATATACACCTCAAATATCTCCACTTCTCGAGGGCACTAGACAAGTGGGAGGTTACTCTGCGTTTTTCATCAAGCCACTGTCAATGTGAGAGAACTCGTGTCCATGCTATAAGCCTATATACTTGCATAAACCACAAGTGAAGATTAACAATCTTTGGACAACACCCACCAGTGGGCCTCGAACCCAGAAAGCACAACTACCTTCAAGTAGCTGCCATAACTAGTACGCTTTAACCCACTACACCATCAGAACCTATAAAGAAGTAGAGATTTCGAGATATATATACGCCTAAAATATCTCCACTTCCCGAGGGCACTAGACAAGTGTGAGGTTACTCTGCGTTTTTCCTCAAGCCACTGTCAATGTGAGAGAACTCGTGTCCATGCTATAAGCCTATACTTGCATAAACCACAAGTGAAGATTAACAATCTTTGGACAACACCCACCAGTGGGCCTCGAACCCAGAAAGCACAACTACCTTCCAGTAGCTGCCATAACTAGTACGCTTTGACCCACTACACCATCAGACCCTACAAAAGAAGTAGAGACTTCGAGATATATATACACCTCAAATATCTCCACTTCCCTAGGGCACTAGACAAGTGTGAGGTTACTCTGCGTTTTTCATCAAGCCACTGTCAATGTGAGAGAACTCGTGTCCATGCTATAAGCCTATACTTGCATAAACCACAAGTGAAGATTAACAATCTTTGGACAACACCCACCAGTGGGCCTCGAACCCAGAAAGCACAACTACCTTCCAGTAGCTGCCATAACTAGTACGCTTTAACCCACTACACCATCAGACCCTACAAAAGAAGTAGAGACTTCGAGATATATATACACCTCAAATATCTCCACTTCCCGAGGGCACTAGACAAGTGTGAGGTTACTCTGCATTTTTCATCAAGCCACTGTCAATGTGAGAGAACTCGTGTCCATGCTATAAGCCTATACTTGCATAAACCACAAGTGAAGATTAACAATCTTTGGACAACACCCACCAGTGGGCCTCGAACCCAGAAAGCACAACTAACTTCCAGTAGCTGCCATAACTAGTACGCTT
>NW_027191157.1:0-15318 GCF_040958095.1 Procambarus clarkii
TCGCGACTCAGCTCAGAGCGGGTCGCGTGGCGGAGCGCGCTGATTGGTCAGTGGCGGGCTCCCTTGATCCTGAGCGGGGTATATAACACGAAGCTCGATCTGCGGGGCGGCATAAAACACCACAAACCCACAACAGCAGCAGCAATGTCAGGACGCGGCAAGGGAGGCAAAGTGAAGGGCAAGTCAAAGTCTCGCTCCAGCAGGGCCGGACTTCAGTTCCCCGTGGGCAGAATTCACCGTCTGCTGCGTAAGGGCAACTACGCCGAACGCGTCGGTGCTGGCGCTCCTGTCTACCTGGCAGCCGTCATGGAATACCTCGCTGCCGAAGTTCTGGAGCTCGCCGGTAATGCCGCACGTGACAACAAGAAGACCCGTATCATCCCACGTCACTTGCAGTTGGCCATCCGCAACGACGAAGAACTCAACAAACTTCTGTCTGGCGTAACCATTGCACAGGGAGGTGTTCTTCCAAACATTCAGGCAGTTCTTTTGCCAAAGAAGACAGAGAAGAAGTAAGCACTTCTGCCACCCACCACGACAAATACCATAACCAGGCTCCATCCGGAGCCACACACACTTTAATAGAGAGATTCAAGTAGACAATCAACTTTCAAACATTAATAATAACATTTATATTGATTTCATTTGGAATGTGTACATAACAAACAAACAAAACAAAATTATAGGGGATATTCAGCATCACTTGGAATATTAACCAATCATATAAATCCAATATATATTTTATATTTTACTTTAAGCGAGGAATTCATATTATATTAATTTTTAATCATACAAATGAACAAAAGCAATTCTTCACTAGACGTAATGAATGAATAAATGATCAAGGTTTTAATGTGTTTCATGAATATATATATATATATATATATTATATATATATATATATATATATATATATATATATATATATATATATATATATATAATATATATAATATAATATAATATAATATATTATAATACTTGTGAACCAGAATATGTTTGAGCAGCAGCGATCGTGCCTGCCATTGGCCGAAGTGCAACAATTCAAATAATTTAAAGGGCCTGCTCGGGTATATAAGAGAGGCTGGGAGACTGGGGCCGGTGGTGGGTGATGGGTGATGAGTGATGGTGTGGTGTGGTATGGTGTTGTTAAGAGTTGATTTACGGCCAGCCAGCCAGCTGCAGCCAAGGCAGGGCAGGGCAGGGCAAGGCAAGGCAAGGCAAGGCAAGGCAAGGCAAGGCAAGGCAATAACAGGACAGGACAGGCAAGGCAAGGCAAGGCAAGGCAAGGCAAGCAGGCGGGCGGGCGGGCGGGCGGGCGGGCGGGCAGGCAGGCAGGCAGGCAGCCAGCCAGCCAGCCAGCCAGCCAGCCAGCCAGCCAGCCAGCCAGCCAGCCAGCCAGCCAGCCAGCCAGCCAGCCAGCCAGCCAGGCAGGCAGGCAGGCAGGCAGGCAGGCAGGCAGGCAGGCAGGCCAGCCAGCCAGCCAGCCAGCCAGCCAGCCAGCCAGCCAGCCAGCCACTCCCACTTTGTATTTATATGCATTCAATTTATATTCAAACATTATATATGTTAAGGGCCTAGTTTTAGTGTTTATTTTAAAAATGACAAACATCGAGTCGTTTTACCAGTCCTTTAGCGTTAACGGTGATGCATTTTAAAACTGAACAGAAATCACCTTTTCTGGATATATCAAATATCGAATCCGCTTAATGTGCCTACAATTCAATCATTCAAAAAATACATAATTTACATCATGCCTTTTCATAGAACAGACAATAAGATTTGAGACAATAAGAACTTTACTTTTATAACTAAAGTTGCACAATTATACCAACTCTATGGTGGCTGGGTGGTAAGGTGTGTGGCTGGTATTTTGGAAGTCGCGAGTTCAAACGACCCAATGGGAATAATACTTTTTTTTTTTGCCATACAATCTTCCTAATACTATTATGTAGGTTTGTGTGTGTGTTTTTTTATTCATTCTTTGGTTTTATAGATGACATACATATTGACTCCTTTTACCGGTCCTTAATTAGGCTCTGGGGAAGCAATGGTGGTGGTGGTGGTGGTGGTGCATTTAAAACTAAACCAAAAATCACCAGTTCTGGACGCGTCAAATATCATATCCGCTTAATGTGTCTACAACCTAATTACTTAAAACTACACTATTTAATTCATTCATATCATGTGCATATTGGTCATTATGCTCATACAACCGACATCAAAATTTATTTTCATTATTAGAATCATACATTTCATCAAGTAATACAGATACAAAGAGATTTTCTTTCTGAGAAGACCGTTAGTATTGGCTTGCAGGCAGGCAGGCAGGCAGGCATTTGAGGGTTATTATTTCGCCTGTTGATTGGGGGGAGGGTTGATGTGTTAGGGGGTTTTCGGTTAGATGTGGTGGTGGTGATTGGTGGTGATTGGTGGTGATTGGTGGTGATTGGTGGTGATTGGTGGTGGTGGTGGTGGTGGTAGTAGGTGGGAGTTGGGGGGGGGGGGGGGAGGGAAGGGGAGGGGAATGATGGTCTGTGGATTCGTTCTCCGTACCCTTTACATATAAGCAAAAATATGCCTTCTTGTGGGTATAGAAACATTAACACAAATTATATCAGTAACTGATATTGTAGCCTTTTAAACAGAAAAGATTTGTACATACAAATACTTTTTAATTATCATTTATTTGTGGAAATGGCATTTACGTCATTAAATTGATACCTCAGCATCAAGCTTGTGTCCTGCAGCAGTGGTCCAGTGGTAAAGTGTATATAAGTGATGCGTATTCTTGGAGTTGCGAGTTCAAACCCGGATTAAGCTATATATATATACAACATGTTTTGTTTTGGTTGTTTGTTTTTGTATAAAGCCTCACACAATATCTATATTAAGCGAGTTTGTTTTAAACATGACATACATATTAATTCATTTTACCAGGCCTTATTCCACACAACTCCGTGAATTTCCCGTGGAGCCAGCCATTCAAACAAAAACAAACGAAACAAAACAAAACAAAACAAAAAACATTATTGCCAACAGCATTTGGTGTTCCCAGGCGGTCACCCATCCAAGTACTAACCAAACCCAACGTTGCTTAACTTCGCTGATCGGACGAGAAGCGGTGTTCTCAACGTGGTATGGCCGTTGGCATGAGACTGCCTACACATTGTGGCTAATAACCAACTCTTTTAAGTCATCGCGGCAGGATACGGACCTGCTTGTGGTGTCTTAATGGTAATTGTATCCTAACATATTTTTGTCTCCTTGGCATGGATATTTAACATCGTTTATTCAGTCTTGGGTTTATGTTCTTTCGCCATTTACAGACATTTTACATCTACCTACTTCCTCAGCCTGCCCTGCCAATTTCTAATGAATTTGTGGATTTTCTTTTGTAATACAAACATGTGTGTGCTCATCTGCTCTTCAGTTTTTATGATATTTGTCTCATCTGTCCTGCTTTATGATACTTTTACAAAGAACATGAACAAATGCTTCTATTTTAGAGAAGATATGGGATCCAGGTTTCGGAGCCGTAAAACCAACCGTCGTGATTGGTGGACGAGTTGCCAGGTTGCAGCTTCTGTACCGTGCCGGCACATAAATAGGTTCGGCTCAAGCGGCGGCAGCATCATTCCCCCGTGACTGTCTGAGCGTCTCTCATCACCTTGGTTATCTCATCATCATCATGGTAGAAGCAAAGCCTACCAAGAAGGCTGCGGCTGCTGCTGCTGTGGTGGCCACCACCAGGAAACCTCGCGTCCAGGTTGCTCACCCGAAAACTAGTCAAATGGTTCTAGCCGCGGTCGCAGCACTCAAAGACCGTAAGGGCTCGTCTCTACAAGCAATCAAGAAGTACGTTGTTGCCAACAACAAAGTCGAGGCTGCCAAGATCGCCATTTACATCCGAAGATTTCTCAAGAAAGCAGTGGCTGACGGCATTCTTGTTCAGACCAAGGGAAGTGGAGCTAGTGGATCATTCAAGCTGGCCGTAGCAGAGAAGAGGGCCGTTCTAACTCCCAAGAAAGCCACCACAACCAAGAAACCATCTACAGCAGCAAAGAAGGCCGTGGTAACTCCCAAGAAAGCCGCCACAAGCAACAAACCACCTACAGCCTTGAAAAAGAAGCAGCAGCAGCAGCAGCTTGTTGTTGGGAACAAAAAGCCCAAAATAAAGAGAGCTTCAAAATCTCCCAAACCACCCAAGGCAAAGAAAGCTGTCAAGAAAACAACAAAGGCAAAATAAACGACGACATGCAAGCAGCATGAATACACATGACAATAAACATCCAGGCCTCCCCCCTCAGTGGAGGGGCCTCATATGATTCCAAAAAGAGTTTAGTTTTGTAGACAAATAAATCATTACTTTTGGGGTAGATTTACTCTGTATATTATATATATATATATATATATATATATATATATAATATTATATATATATATATATATATATATATATATATATATTTATATATACACATGGGTGAGGTGATATGGTACCAAAGTTTTGGGTAAGGTGATTGACATTTACACAAGATAAAACACGAACCAATGGGAATAAAAACATAAGAATGGAAGTAACTGCAGAAGGCCTATTGGCCCATAACACAAGCACTTCCTCTTGATGCTTCTATATTGGTTCGGAGTCTTGAAGCTATAATATATATATATATATATATATATATATATATATATATATATATATATATATATATATATATATATATATATATATATATATATGCACACAAAACTAAATAGTCTTGTTAGACAAATTGCCCCTATTAGAGGCAAGTTGACTAACAAGCCGAATGACTGCAATTGTTTTGAATTTGAGTTAAATCTAACATAGAAATGTAATCAAACCTAACCTAACCTATGCTAACCCAAGCTAAGCTAACCTAACCTAACCTAAGCTAACCCAAGCTAAGCTAACCTAACCTAACCTAACCTAACCTAACCTAACCTAAGCTAAGCTAACCTAACCTAACCTAACCCAGCAATTCATGATCTTAATATAATACTGTTAATTGGATAAACCAATTTGGAAAGAAATGTTCGAAAATAACAAAATTAACTGTGCTTGTTAGGAAAATTGGGCCTTGCATACTTGTCCCAATAGTGTGGTTCTCGCTTTTAGGTACGACATAAACGTATACCTAAGTTGAGAGAGAAAAAGATTCGCACTCAAACATGCATATCGATTGCCAGTCCTGAATTCTGGGTAGATATTCGTGTCCTCCCTTTTCATTTACCATCATTTGGATACTATCAAAACAGCTCTGAGAAGGATAAAATGAATAAAACGGGTAGCTCACTCATGTAAAAAGGAAGAGTTGGGAAAGATCTCTCTCTCTCTCTCTCTCTCTCTCTCTCTCTCTCTCTCTCCCCTCACCCCCCCCCCCCCCCAATGATCCTGCTCTGCTAGTATATAACGTAACAAACCTTCCCCCCCCCCCCCCCCTCCCTCCCCAATCAGAGTCCCTTTAAGCATGCGAGGATAAAAAATAGATTTCATAAGACCCAATGTGCTAGCTGATATCAAAACAATTTATGTTATCGTCTATTAAGCCCTTCAGTAAAAAAAGTATAGGGACCTAATTAGGTCCCGTTTTGAGGTGGTGGTGGGTGGAATCGATGGATTAGCCAAGCTCTTATCCGCCGAATCCGTAGAGGGTACGACCCTGGCGCTTCAGAGCGTACACCACGTCCATAGCAGTGACGGTCTTCCTCTTGGCGTGTTCCGTGTAGGTTACAGCATCACGGATGACGTTCTCGAGGAACACCTTCAGGACGCCACGGGTCTCTTCGTAGATGAGACCCGAAATACGCTTCACGCCGCCACGACGAGCTAAGCGACGAATAGCGGGCTTGGTGATGCCCTGGATGTTGTCACGTAGCACCTTACGATGACGCTTGGCGCCACCCTTTCCGAGTCCCTTGCCTCCCTTGCCGCGTCCAGTCATGGTGTTGAAGTTGTGTGAATCGAATTGACGAATGCCCGCACGATTTCCCGACTATATCCCATCAAGCGGACGTACTAGTAGCATTGCAACTCCTGCCTGCCCTTACTTTACGCTTGTGGTCGAGTAGACACGGCTTTCTCACAACGCTTTCAAAACTGCAGTTGCCTACTCGTCTGTTTCACGTCCCTGTGAAATGACTTTTGCACAAATCCAAAAAATAGAGCAAAATCAGCGATAATAGTGATTGAGGTGAGCCGCCTGTTGGCTGCAGCCAGAGGAAGGAGGGGAGGGGCAACGGGGTGACGTAGGCGAGTCGAGCAGCCAATGGCGCTCGAGCAAGCGCCTCGAGACGGCGTATATAAGCAAAAATTTTTCGGCGCCGGCCATCACAAACCACAGTTGTTCACCATGGCTCGCACCAAGCAGACTGCTCGCAAGTCCACGGGAGGCAAGGCTCCTCGTAAGCAGCTGGCCACCAAGGCAGCACGCAAGTCTGCTCCTGCCACAGGGGGTGTGAAGAAGCCTCACCGTTACAGGCCCGGAACGGTCGCCCTGCGTGAGATCCGTCGTTACCAGAAGAGCACCGAGTTGCTCATCAGGAAACTTCCCTTCCAGCGTCTGGTGCGCGAGATTGCCCAGGACTTCAAGACCGATCTTCGCTTCCAGTCGTCTGCCGTCATGGCTTTACAGGAGGCATCCGAGGCTTACCTGGTCGGTCTCTTCGAGGACACTAACCTCTGTGCCATCCACGCCAAGCGTGTCACCATCTGCCAAAGGACAATCAAGCTTGCTCGCCTACTTGCTCGCCGTATCCGTGGAGAGCGTGCATAAGCTAAATCGACCACCCTAGTATACACCAAACTCGGCCCTTCTCAGGGCCAAAATATCCTTCTAAGGAGATTTCAGACATTCCTAGCATCAGTCATATGAATTAACCTTCATCTACACATATAATAAATAAATAAATAAATAAACAAATACACTAATTTAGGTGTCATACATACACGTGATATCAATAAATCAAGTCATTTGTAGTACAACCTGTTCTCTTACAAACAAAACGCCGTCGCTTTTCGCTCTTATGCACTGTCAAGGATCACCCACCCCCCCCCCCCCCCCCAAAATAAAAATTGTCATACTGTACTAGAAATAAAAGCAGCTTGTATAAGTGACATACTGTCCAGTCCTGTTTTATTCTGTTTTCGGTCCTCTGGCTTAATCTGTTAAGTTAGGAGATGACATTTTAAATTAACCGTTTTCTTGACATTTTCAAACCTAAGAGGGTGGCCTGCATAGTAATCCTAATGTGGAACATAACAATGAATCTCTAATCTCTAGAAAAAAAAAAAGATACCGAGTGCTTATATGTGTTGAGAGAGAGAGAGAGAGAGAGAGAGAGAGAGAGAGAGAGAGAGAGAGAGAGAGAGAGAGAGAAGAGAGAGAGAGAGAGAGAGAGAGAGAGAGAGAGAGAGACACAGACAGACAGACAGACAGACAAGACAGAGACAGACAAGACAGAGACAGACAGACAGACAGACAGACAGAGACTGAGAGAGAGAAACACACACAGACAGTTTCATAAATATTCTCATTTTATAGCTATTTGCTTTCAGTGACAGAGGTTTTTGTTATAATAGTATTGGTGTCTAACACTCACAATCTCTTTAGAAATTAAAGTGTGGCTCCAATGGAGCCGAGTTTGTTGGTTTGAGGCCAAGCCACCACCACAGGGCAGTAAGTAAGCCGTTTACTTGGAGGAGGTGTACTTGGTGACGGCCTTAGTGCCCTCAGAGACGGCGTGCTTGGCCAGTTCTCCGGGCAACAGGAGCCTTACAGCCGTCTGGATCTCCCGACTGGTAATGGTGGAACGCTTGTTGTAGTGGGCCAGGCGAGAAGCCTCGGCGGCGATGCGCTCGAAGATGTCGTTCACGAACGAGTTCATGATCGACATGGCTTTGGAAGAGATACCAGTGTCGGGGTGGACCTGCTTCAGCACTTTGTAGATGTAGATGCTGTAGCTCTCCTTCCTCCTGCGCTTCTTTTTCTTATCGCCCTTGGCAATGGCCTTCTGGGCCTTTCCGGCCTTCTTGGCAGCCTTTCCAGATGCCTTGGGTGGCATGATGATGCTCGTGCTGGCTGGCGTTGCGATACAATAATGAACTTTTGCGCGAGGCGAGCTTTCCTTTTATATCCCGCTCGCGACTCAGCTCAGAGCGGGTCGCGTGGCGGAGCGCGCTGATTGGTCAGTGGCGGGCTCCCTTGATCCTGAGCGGGGTATATAACACGAAGCTCGATCTGCGGGGCGGCATAAAACACCACAAACCCACAACAGCAGCAGCAATGTCAGGACGCGGCAAGGGAGGCAAAGTGAAGGGCAAGTCAAAGTCTCGCTCCAGCAGGGCCGGACTTCAGTTCCCCGTGGGCAGAATTCACCGTCTGCTGCGTAAGGGCAACTACGCCGAACGCGTCGGTGCTGGCGCTCCTGTCTACCTGGCAGCCGTCATGGAATACCTCGCTGCCGAAGTTCTGGAGCTCGCCGGTAATGCCGCACGTGACAACAAGAAGACCCGTATCATCCCACGTCACTTGCAGTTGGCCATCCGCAACGACGAAGAACTCAACAAACTTCTGTCTGGCGTAACCATTGCACAGGGAGGTGTTCTTCCAAACATTCAGGCAGTTCTTTTGCCAAAGAAGACAGAGAAGAAGTAAGCACTTCTGCCACCCACCACGACAAATACCATAACCAGGCTCCATCCGGAGCCACACACACTTTAATAGAGAGATTCAAGTAGACAATCAACTTTCAAACATTAATAATAACATTTATATTGATTTCATTTGGAATGTGTACATAACAAACAAACAAAACAAAATTATAGGGGATATTCAGCATCACTTGGAATATTAACCAATCATATAAATCCAATATATATTTTATATTTTACTTTAAGCGAGGAATTCATATTATATTAATTTTTAATCATACAAATGAACAAAAGCAATTCTTCACTAGACGTAATGAATGAATAAATGATCAAGGTTTTAATGTGTTTCATGAATATATATATATATATATATATATATATATATATATATATATATATATATTATATATATATATATATATATATATATATATATTATAATATAATATAATATAATATATTATATACTTGTGAACCAGAATATGTTTGAGCAGCAGCGATCGTGCCTGCCATTGGCCGAAGTGCAACAATTCAAATAATTTAAAGGGCCTGCTCGGGTATATAAGAGAGGCTGGGAGACTGGGGCCGGTGGTGGGTGATGGGTGATGAGTGATGGTGTGGTGTGGTATGGTGTTGTTAAGAGTTGATTTACGGCCAGCCAGCCAGCTGCAGCCAAGGCAGGGCAGGGCAGGGCAAGGCAAGGCAAGGCAAGGCAAGGCAAGGCAAGGCAATAACAGGACAGGACAGGCAAGGCAAGGCAAGGCAAGGCAAGGCAAGCAGGCGGGCGGGCGGGCGGGCGGGCGGGCGGGCAGGCAGGCAGGCAGGCAGCCAGCCAGCCAGCCAGCCAGCCAGCCAGCCAGCCAGCCAGCCAGCCAGCCAGCCAGCCAGCCAGCCAGCCAGCCAGGCAGGCAGCAGGCAGGCAGGCAGGCAGGCAGGCAGGCAGCAGCAGCAGCCAGCCAGCCAGCCAGCCAGCCAGCCAGCCAGCCAGCCACTCCCACTTTGTATTTATATGCATTCAATTTATATTCAAACATTATATATGTTAAGGGCCTAGTTTTAGTGTTTATTTTAAAAATGACAAACATCGAGTCGTTTTACCAGTCCTTTAGCGTTAACGGTGATGCATTTTAAAACTGAACAGAAATCACCTTTTCTGGATATATCAAATATCGAATCCGCTTAATGTGCCTACAATTCAATCATTCAAAAAATACATAATTTACATCATGCCTTTTCATAGAACAGACAATAAGATTTGAGACAATAAGAACTTTACTTTTATAACTAAAGTTGCACAATTATACCAACTCTATGGTGGCTGGGTGGTAAGGTGTGTGGCTGGTATTTTGGAAGTCGCGAGTTCAAACGACCCAATGGGAATAATACTTTTTTTTTTTGCCATACAATCTTCCTAATACTATTATGTAGGTTTGTGTGTGTGTTTTTTTATTCATTCTTTGGTTTTATAGATGACATACATATTGACTCCTTTTACCGGTCCTTAATTAGGCTCTGGGGAAGCAATGGTGGTGGTGGTGGTGGTGGTGCATTTAAAACTAAACCAAAAATCACCAGTTCTGGACGCGTCAAATATCATATCCGCTTAATGTGTCTACAACCTAATTACTTAAAACTACACTATTTAATTCATTCATATCATGTGCATATTGGTCATTATGCTCATACAACCGACATCAAAATTTATTTTCATTATTAGAATCATACATTTCATCAAGTAATACAGATACAAAGAGATTTTCTTTCTGAGAAGACCGTTAGTATTGGCTTGCAGGCAGGCAGGCAGGCAGGCATTTGAGGGTTATTATTTCGCCTGTTGATTGGGGGGAGGGTTGATGTGTTAGGGGGTTTTCGGTTAGATGTGGTGGTGGTGATTGGTGGTGATTGGTGGTGATTGGTGGTGATTGGTGGTGATTGGTGGTGGTGGTGGTGGTGGTAGTAGGTGGGAGTTGGGGGGGGGGGGGGAGGGAAGGGGAGGGGAATGATGGTCTGTGGATTCGTTCTCCGTACCCTTTACATATAAGCAAAAATATGCCTTCTTGTGGGTATAGAAACATTAACACAAATTATATCAGTAACTGATATTGTAGCCTTTTAAACAGAAAAGATTTGTACATACAAATACTTTTTAATTATCATTTATTTGTGGAAATGGCATTTACGTCATTAAATTGATACCTCAGCATCAAGCTTGTGTCCTGCAGCAGTGGTCCAGTGGTAAAGTGTATATAAGTGATGCGTATTCTTGGAGTTGCGAGTTCAAACCCGGATTAAGCTATATATATATACAACATGTTTTGTTTTGGTTGTTTGTTTTTGTATAAAGCCTCACACAATATCTATATTAAGCGAGTTTGTTTTAAACATGACATACATATTAATTCATTTTACCAGGCCTTATTCCACACAACTCCGTGAATTTCCCGTGGAGCCAGCCATTCAAACAAAAACAAACGAAACAAAACAAAACAAAACAAAAAACATTATTGCCAACAGCATTTGGTGTTCCCAGGCGGTCACCCATCCAAGTACTAACCAAACCCAACGTTGCTTAACTTCGCTGATCGGACGAGAAGCGGTGTTCTCAACGTGGTATGGCCGTTGGCATGAGACTGCCTACACATTGTGGCTAATAACCAACTCTTTTAAGTCATCGCGGCAGGATACGGACCTGCTTGTGGTGTCTTAATGGTAATTGTATCCTAACATATTTTTGTCTCCTTGGCATGGATATTTAACATCGTTTATTCAGTCTTGGGTTTATGTTCTTTCGCCATTTACAGACATTTTACATCTACCTACTTCCTCAGCCTGCCCTGCCAATTTCTAATGAATTTGTGGATTTTCTTTTGTAATACAAACATGTGTGTGCTCATCTGCTCTTCAGTTTTTATGATATTTGTCTCATCTGTCCTGCTTTATGATACTTTTACAAAGAACATGAACAAATGCTTCTATTTTAGAGAAGATATGGGATCCAGGTTTCGGAGCCGTAAAACCAACCGTCGTGATTGGTGGACGAGTTGCCAGGTTGCAGCTTCTGTACCGTGCCGGCACATAAATAGGTTCGGCTCAAGCGGCGGCAGCATCATTCCCCCGTGACTGTCTGAGCGTCTCTCATCACCTTGGTTATCTCATCATCATCATGGTAGAAGCAAAGCCTACCAAGAAGGCTGCGGCTGCTGCTGCTGTGGTGGCCACCACCAGGAAACCTCGCGTCCAGGTTGCTCACCCGAAAACTAGTCAAATGGTTCTAGCCGCGGTCGCAGCACTCAAAGACCGTAAGGGCTCGTCTCTACAAGCAATCAAGAAGTACGTTGTTGCCAACAACAAAGTCGAGGCTGCCAAGATCGCCATTTACATCCGAAGATTTCTCAAGAAAGCAGTGGCTGACGGCATTCTTGTTCAGACCAAGGGAAGTGGAGCTAGTGGATCATTCAAGCTGGCCGTAGCAGAGAAGAGGGCCGTTCTAACTCCCAAGAAAGCCACCACAACCAAGAAACCATCTACAGCAGCAAAGAAGGCCGTGGTAACTCCCAAGAAAGCCGCCACAAGCAACAAACCACCTACAGCCTTGAAAAAGAAGCAGCAGCAGCAGCAGCTTGTTGTTGGGAACAAAAAGCCCAAAATAAAGAGAGCTTCAAAATCTCCCAAACCACCCAAGGCAAAGAAAGCTGTCAAGAAAACAACAAAGGCAAAATAAACGACGACATGCAAGCAGCATGAATACACATGACAATAAACATCCAGGCCTCCCCCCTCAGTGGAGGGGCCTCATATGATTCCAAAAAGAGTTTAGTTTTGTAGACAAATAAATCATTACTTTTGGGGTAGATTTACTCTGTATATTATATATATATATATATATATATATATATATATATATATATATATATATATATATATATATATATTTATATATACACATGGGTGAGGTGATATGGTACCAAAGTTTTGGGTAAGGTGATTGACATTTACACAAGATAAAACACGAACCAATGGGAATAAAAACATAAGAATGGAAGTAACTGCAGAAGGCCTATTGGCCCATAACACAAGCACTTCCTCTTGATGCTTCTATATTGGTTCGGAGTCTTGAAGCTATAATATATATATATATATATATATATATATATATATATATATATAATATATATATATATATATATATATATATATATATATATATATATATGCACACAAAACTAAATAGTCTTGTTAGACAAATTGCCCCTATTAGAGGCAAGTTGACTAACAAGCCGAATGACTGCAATTGTTTTGAATTTGAGTTAAATCTAACATAGAAATGTAATCAAACCTAACCTAACCTATGCTAACCCAAGCTAAGCTAACCTAACCTAACCTAAGCTAACCCAAGCTAAGCTAACCTAACCTAACCTAACCTAACCTAACCTAACCTAAGCTAAGCTAACCTAACCTAACCTAACCCAGCAATTCATGATCTTAATATAATACTGTTAATTGGATAAACCAATTTGGAAAGAAATGTTCGAAAATAACAAAATTAACTGTGCTTGTTAGGAAAATTGGGCCTTGCATACTTGTCCCAATAGTGTGGTTCTCGCTTTTAGGTACGACATAAACGTATACCTAAGTTGAGAGAGAAAAAGATTCGCACTCAAACATGCATATCGATTGCCAGTCCTGAATTCTGGGTAGATATTCGTGTCCTCCCTTTTCATTTACCATCATTTGGATACTATCAAAACAGCTCTGAGAAGGATAAAATGAATAAAACGGGTAGCTCACTCATGTAAAAAGGAAGAGTTGGGAAAGATCTCTCTCTCTCTCTCTCTCTCTCTCTCTCTCTCTCTCTCCCCTCACCCCCCCCCCCCCCCCCCCACCAATGATCCTGCTCTGCTAGTATATAACGTAACAAACCTTCCCCCCCCCCCCCCCCCCCCCCCCCCCCCCTCCCTCCCTCCCAATCAGAGTCCCTTTAAGCATGCGAGGATAAAAAATAGATTTCATAAGACCCAATGTGCTAGCTGATATCAAAACAATTTATGTTATCGTCTATTAAGCCCTTCAGTAAAAAAAGTATAGGGACCTAATTAGGTCCCGTTTTGAGGTGGTGGTGGGTGGAATCGATGGATTAGCCAAGCTCTTATCCGCCGAATCCGTAGAGGGTACGACCCTGGCGCTTCAGAGCGTACACCACGTCCATAGCAGTGACGGTCTTCCTCTTGGCGTGTTCCGTGTAGGTTACAGCATCACGGATGACGTTCTCGAGGAACACCTTCAGGACGCCACGGGTCTCTTCGTAGATGAGACCCGAAATACGCTTCACGCCGCCACGACGAGCTAAGCGACGAATAGCGGGCTTGGTGATGCCCTGGATGTTGTCACGTAGCACCTTACGATGACGCTTGGCGCCACCCTTTCCGAGTCCCTTGCCTCCCTTGCCGCGTCCAGTCATGGTGTTGAAGTTGTGTGAATCGAATTGACGAATGCCCGCACGATTTCCCGACTATATCCCATCAAGCGGACGTACTAGTAGCATTGCAACTCCTGCCTGCCCTTACTTTACGCTTGTGGTCGAGTAGACACGGCTTTCTCACAACGCTTTCAAAACTGCAGTTGCCTACTCGTCTGTTTCACGTCCCTGTGAAATGACTTTTGCACAAATCCAAAAATAGAGCAAAATCAGCGATAATAGTGATTGAGGTGAGCCGCCTGTTGGCTGCAGCCAGAGGAAGGAGGGGAGGGGCAACGGGGTGACGTAGGCGAGTCGAGGCAGCCAATGGCGCTCGAGCAAGCGCCTCGAGACGGCGTATATAAGCAAAAATTTTTCGGCGCCGGCCATCACAAACCACAGTTGTTCACCATGGCTCGCACCAAGCAGACTGCTCGCAAGTCCACGGGAGGCAAGGCTCCTCGTAAGCAGCTGGCCACCAAGGCAGCACGCAAGTCTGCTCCTGCCACAGGGGGTGTGAAGAAGCCTCACCGTTACAGGCCCGGAACGGTCGCCCTGCGTGAGATCCGTCGTTACCAGAAGAGCACCGAGTTGCTCATCAGGAAACTTCCCTTCCAGCGTCTGGTGCGCGAGATTGCCCAGGACTTCAAGACCGATCTTCGCTTCCAGTCGTCTGCCGTCATGGCTTTACAGGAGGCATCCGAGGCTTACCTGGTCGGTCTCTTCGAGGACACTAACCTCTGTGCCATCCACGCCAAGCGTGTCACCATCATGCCAAAGGACATTCAGCTTGCTCGCCGTATCCGTGGAGAGCGTGCATAAGCTAAATCGACCACCCTAGTATACACCAAACTCGGCCCTTCTCAGGGCCAAAATATCCTTCTAAGGAGATTTCAGACATTCCTAGCATCAGTCATATGAATTAACCTTCATCTACACATATAATAAATAAATAAATAAATAAACAAATACACTAATTTAGGTGTCATACATACACGTGATATCAATAAATCAAGTCATTTGTAGTACAACCTGTTCTCTTACAAACAAAACGCCGTCGCTTTTCGCTCTTATGCACTGTCAAGGATCACCCCCCCCCACCCCCCCCCCCCCCCCCCCCCCAAAATAAAAATTGTCATACTGTACTAGAAATAAAAGCAGCTTGTATAAGTGACATACTGTCCAG
>NW_027191159.1:0-15177 GCF_040958095.1 Procambarus clarkii
CTGTGCATTAAGCATTTGGCACTGAGTTTTCCAATATAACAGGAACCGATGAAAGAGCATCAGAGGTCCCACACTATCTCATTGCCTGGGAGAGGATTGGAGTTCTGGTTGGTTAAATACCCCAGAAATCCTACCTCTCTTATATCTTTGAAGTATGGTGTAGTGGATACAGCATGCAACTGCCACCTTGTTGGCCAGTGTTCGAGTCCCCTGGTGGGTTGAGTGTCTAAAAAGTAATAAACTTCAGCTACTGGAATAGGGAAGTCTGTGCATTAAGCATTTGGCACTGAGTTTTCCCATATAACAGGAACCGATGAAAGAGCATCAGAGGTCCCACACTATTTCATTGCCTGGGAGAGGATTGGAGTTCTGGTTGGTTAAATACCCCAGAATTCCTACCTCTCTTATGGCTTTGAAGTATGGTGTAGTGGATACAGCATGCAACTGCCACCTTGTTGGCCAGTGTTCGAGTCCCTTGGTGGGTTGAGTGTCTAAAAAGTTATAAACTTCAGCTACTGGAATAGGGTAGTCTGTGAATTAAGCATTTGGCACTGAGTTTTCCCATATAACAGGAACCGATGAAAGAGCATCAGAGGTCCCACACTATTTCATTGCCTGGGAGAGGATTGGAGTTCTGGTTGGTTAAATACCCCAGAATTCCTACCTCTCTTATGGCTTTGAAGTATGGTGTAGTGGATACAGCATGCAACTGCCACCTTGTTGGCCAGTGTTCGAGTCCCCTGGTGGGTTGAGTGTCTAAAAAGTTATAAACTTCAGCTACTGGAATAGGGTAGTCTGTGAATTAAGCATTTGGCACTGAGTTTTCCCATATAACAGGAACCGATGAAAGAGCCTCAGAGGTCCCACACTATCTCATTGCCTGGGAGAGGATTGGAGTTCTGGTTGGTTAAATTCCCCAGAATTCCTACCTCTCTTATGGCTTTGAAGTATGGTGTAGTGGATACAGCATGCAACTGCCACCTTGTTGGCCAGTGTTCGAGTCCCTTGGTGGGTTGAGTGTCTAAAAAGTTATAAACTTTAGCTACTGGAATAGGATAGTCTGTGCATTAAGCATTTGGCACTGAGTTTTCTCATATAACAGGAACCGATGAAAGAGCATCAGAGGTCCCACACTATCTCATTGCCTGGGAGAGGATTGGAGTTCTGGTTGGTTAAATTCCCCAGAATTCCTACCTCTCTTATGGCTTTGAAGTATGGTGTAGTGGATACAGCATGCAACTGCCACCTTGTTGGCCAGTGTTCGAGTCCCCTGGTGGGTTGAGTGTCTAAAAAGTTATAAACTTCAGCTACTGGAATAGGGTAGTCTGTGCATTAAGCATTTGGCACTGAGTTTTCCCATATAACAGGAACCGATGAAAGAGCATCAGAGGTCCCACACTATTTCATTGCCTGGGAGAGGATTGGAGTTCTGGTTGGTTAAATACCCCAGAATTCCTACCTCTCTTATGGCTTTGAAGTATGGTGTAGTGGATACAGCATGCAACTGCCACCTTGTTGGCCAGTGTTCGAGTCCCCTGGTGGGTTGAGTGTCTAAAAAGTTATAAACTTCAGCTACTGGAATAGGGTAGTCTGTGAATTAAGCATTTGGCACTGAGTTTTCCCATATAACAGGAACCGATGAAAGAGCCTTTAGAGGTCCCACACTATCTCATTGCCTGGGAGAGGATTGGAGTTCTGGTTGGTTAAATTCCCCAGAATTCCTACCTCTCTTATGGCTTTGAAGTATGGTGTAGTGGATACAGCATGCAACTGCCATCTTGTTGGCCAGTGTTCGAGTCCCCTGGTGGGTTGAGTGTCTAAAAAGTTATAAACTTCAGCTACTGGAATAGGGTAGTCTGTGCATTAAGCATTTGGCACTGAGTTTTCCCATATAACAGGAACCGATGAAAGAACCTCAGAGGTCCCACACTATCTCATTGCCTGGGAGAGGATTGGAGTTCTGGTTGGTTAAATACCCCAGAATTCCTGCCTCTCTTATGGCTTTGAAGTATGGTGTAGTGGATACAGCATGCAACTGCCACCTTGTTGGCCAGTGTTCGAGTCCCCTGGTGGGTTGAGTGTCTAAAAAGTTATAAACTTCAGCTACTGGAAGAGGGTAGTCTGTGCATTAAGCATTTGGCACTGAGTTTTCCCATATAACAGGAACCGATAAAAGAGCATCAGAGGTCCCACACTATCTCATTGCCTGGGAGAGGATTGGAGTTCTGGTTGGTTAAATACCCCAGAAATCCTATCTCTCTTATATCTTTGAAGTATGGTGTAGTGGATACAGCATGCAACTGCCACCTTGTTGGCCAGTGTTCGAATCCCCTGGTGGGTAGAGTGTCTAAAAAGTTATAAACTTCAGCTACTGGAATAGGGTAGTCTGTGCATTAAGCATTTGGCACTGATTTTTCCCATATAACAGGAACCGATGAAAGAGCATCAGAGGTCCCACACTATCTCATTGCCTGGGAGAGGATTGGAGCTCTGGTTGGTTAAATACCCCAGAATTCCTACCTCTCTTATGGCTTTGAAGTATGGTGTAGTGGATACAGCATGCAACTGCCACCTTGTTGGCCAGTGTTCGAGTCCCCTGGTGGGTTGAGTGTCTAAAAAGTTATAAACTTCAGCTACTGGAATAGGGTAGTCTGTGAATTAAGCATTTGGCACTGAGTTTTCCCATATAACAGGAACCGATGAAAGAGCATCAGAGGTCCCGCACTATTTCATTGCCTGGGAGAGGATTGGAGTTCTGGTTGGTTAAATACCCCAGAATTCCTACCTCTCTTATGGCTTTGAAGTATGGTGTAGTGGATACAGCATGCAACTGCCACCTTGTTGGCCAGTGTTCGAGTCCCCTGGTGGGTTGAGTGTCTAAAAAGTTATAAACTTCAGCTACTGGAATAGGGTTGTCTGTGCATTAAGCATTTGGCACTGAGTTTTCCAATATAACAGGAACCGATGAAAGAGCATCAGAGGTCCCACACTATCTCATTGCCTGGGAGAGGATTGGAGTTCTGGTTGGTTAAATACCCCAGAAATCCTACCTCTCTTATATCTTTGAAGTATGGTGTAGTGGATACAGCATGCAACTGCCACCTTGTTGGCCAGTGTTCGAGTCCCCTGGTGGGTTGAGTGTCTAAAAAGTAATAAACTTCAGCTACTGGAATAGGGAAGTCTGTGCATTAAGCATTTGGCACTGAGTTTTCCCATATAACAGGAACCGATGAAAGAGCATCAGAGGTCCCACACTATTTCATTGCCTGGGAGAGGATTGGAGTTCTGGTTGGTTAAATACCCCAGAATTCCTACCTCTCTTATGGCTTTGAAGTATGGTGTAGTGGATACAGCATGCAACTGCCACCTTGTTGGCCAGTGTTCGAGTCCCCTGGTGGGTTGAGTGTCTAAAAAGTTATAAACTTCAGCTACTGGAATAGGGTAGTCTGTGAATTAAGCATTTGGCACTGAGTTTTCCCATATAACAGGAACCGATGAAAGAGCATCAGAGGTCCCACACTATTTCATTGCCTGGGAGAGGATTGGAGTTCTGGTTGGTTAAATACCCCAGAATTCCTACCTCTCTTATGGCTTTGAAGTATGGTGTAGTGGATACAGCATGCAACTGCCACCTTGTTGGCCAGTGTTCGAGTCCCCTGGTGGGTTGAGTGTCTAAAAAGTTATAAACTTCAGCTACTGGAATAGGGTAGTCTGTGAATTAAGCATTTGGCACTGAGTTTTCCCATATAACAGGAACCGATGAAAGAGCCTCAGAGGTCCCACACTATCTCATTGCCTGGGAGAGGATTGGAGTTCTGGTTGGTTAAATACCCCAGAATTCCTACCTCTCTTATGGCTTTGAAGTATGGTGTAGTGGATACAGCATGCAACTGCCACCTTGTTGGCCAGTGTTCGAGTCCCTTGGTGGGTTGAGTGTCTAAAAAGTTATAAACTTTAGCTACTGGAATAGGGTAGTCTGTGCATTAAGCATTTGGCACTGAGTTTTCCCATAACAGGAACCGATGAAAGAGCATCAGAGGTCCCACACTATTTCATTGCCTGGGAGAGGATTGGAGTTCTGGTTGGTTAAATACCCCAGAATTCCTACCTCTCTTATGGCTTTGAAGTATGGTGTAGTGGATACAGCATGCAACTGCCACCTTGTTGGCCAGTGTTCGAGTCCCCTGGTGGGTTGAGTGTCTAAAAAGTTATAAACTTCAGCTACTGGAATAGGGTAGTCTGTGCATTAAGCATTTGGCACTGAGTTTTCCCATATAACAGGAACCGATGAAAGAGCATCAGAGATCCCACACTATCTCATTGCCTGGGAGAGGATTGGAGTTCTGGTTGGTTAAATACCCCAGAAATCCTACCTCTCTTATATCTTTGAAGTATGGTGTAGTGGATACAGCATGCAACTGCCACCTTGTTGGCCAGTGTTCGAGTCCCCTGGTGGGTTGAGTGTCTAAAAAGTTATAAACTTCAGCTACTGGAATAGGGAAGTCTGTGCATTAAGCATTTGGCACTGAGTTTTCCCATATAACAGGAACCGATGAAAGAGCATCAGAGGTCCCACACTATTTCATTGCCTGGGAGAGGATTGGAGTTCTGGTTGGTTAAATACCCCAGAATTCCTACCTCTCTTATGGCTTTGAAGTATGGTGTAGTGGATACAGCATGCAACTGCCACCTTGTTGGCCAGTGTTCGAGTCCCCTGGTGGGTTGAGTGTCTAAAAAGTTATAAACTTCAGCTACTGGAATAGGGTAGTCTGTGAATTAAGCATTTGGCACTGAGTTTTCCCATATAACAGGAACCGATGAAAGAGCATCATAGGTCCCACACTATTTCATTGCCTGGGAGAGGATTGGAGTTCTGGTTGGTTAAATACCCCAGAATTCCTACCTCTCTTATGGCTTTGAAGTATGGTGTAGTGGATACAGCATGCAACTGCCACCTTGTTGGCCAGTGTTCGAGTCCCCTGGTGGGTTGAGTGTCTAAAAAGTTATAAACTTCAGCTACTGGAATAGGGTAGTCTGTGAATTAAGCATTTGGCACTGAGTTTTCCCATATAACAGGAACCGATGAAAGAGCCTCAGAGGTCCCACACTATCTCATTGCCTGGGAGAGGATTGGAGTTCTGGTTGGTTAAATACCCCAGAATTTCTACCTCTCTTATGGCTTTGAAGTATGGTGTAGTGGATACAGCATGCAACTGCCACCTTGTTGGCCAGTGTTCGAGTCCCTTGGTGGGTTGAGTGTCTAAAAAGTTATAAACTTTAGCTACTGGAATAGGGTAGTCTGTGCATTAAGCATTTGGCACTGAGTTTTCCCATAACAGGAACCGATGAAAGAGCATCAGAGGTCCCACACTATCTCATTGCCTGGGAGAGGATTGGAGTTCTGGTTGGTTAAATACCCCAGAATTCCTACCTCTCTTATGGCTTTGAAGTATGGTGTAGTGGATACAGCATGCAACTGCCAACTTGTTGGCCAGTGTTCGAGTCCCCTGGTGGGTTGAGTGTCTAAAAAGTTATAAACTTCAGCTACTGGAATAGGGTAGTCTGTGAATTAAGCATTTGGCACTGAGTTTTCCCATATAACACGAACCGATGAAAGAGCATCAGAGCTCCCACACTATTTCATTGCCTGGGAGAGGATTGGAGTTCTGGTTGGTTAAATACCCCAGAATTCCTACCTCTCTTATGGCTTTGAAGTATGGTGTAGTGGATACAGCATGCAACTGCCACCTTGTTGGCCAGTGTTCGAGTCCCCTGGTGGGTTGAGTGTCTAAAAAGTTATAAACTTCAGCTACTGGAATAGGGTAGTCTGTGAATTAAGCATTTGGCACTGAGTTTTCCCATATAACAGGAACCGATGAAAGAGCCTCAGAGGTCCCACACTATCTCATTGCCTGGAAGAGGATTGGAGTTCTGGTTGGTTAAATACCCCAGAATTCCTACCTCTCTTATGGCTTTGAAGTATGGTGTAGTGGATACAGCATGCAACTGCCACCTTGTTGGCCAGTGTTCGAGTCCCTTGGTGGGTTGAGTGTCTAAAAAGTTATAAACTTTAGCTACTGGAATAGGGTAGTCTGTGCATTAAGCATTTGGCATTGAGTTTTCCCATAACAGGAACCGATGAAAGAGCATCAGAGGTCCCACACTATCTCATTGCCTGGGAGAGGATTGGAGTTCTGGTTGGTTAAATACCCCAGAATTCCTACCTCTCTTATGGCTTTGAAGTATGGTGTAGTGGATACAGCATGCAACTGCCAGCTTGTTGGCCAGTGTTCGAGTCCCCTGGTGGGTTGAGTGTCTAAAAAGTTATAAACTTCAGCTACTGGAATAGGGTAGTCTGTGCATTAAGCATTTGGCACTGAGTTTTCCCATATAACAGGAACCGATGAAAGAACCTCAGAGGTCCCACACTATCTCATTGCCTGGGAGAGGATTGGAGTTCTGGTTGGTTAAATACCCCAGAATTCCTATTGCTCTTATGGCTTTAAAGTATGGTGTAGTGGATACAGCATGCAACTGCCACCTTGTTGGCCAGTGTTCGAGTCCCCTGGTGGGTTGAGTGTCTAAAAAGTTATAAACTTCAGCTACTGGAATAGAGTAGTCTTTGCATTAAGCATTTGGCACTGAGTTTTCCCATATAACAGGAACCGATGAAAGAGCATCAGAGGTCCCACACTATCTCATTGCCTGGGAGAGGATTGGAGTTCTGGTTGGTTAAATACCCCAGAATTCCTATTGCTCTTATGGCTTTAAAGTATGGTGTAGTGGATACAGCATGCAACTGCCACCTTGTTGGCCAGTGTTCGAGTCCCCTGGTGGGTTGAGTGTCTAAAAAGTTATAAACTTCAGCTACTGGAATAGAGTAGTCTTTGCATTAAGCATTTGGCACTGAGTTTTCCCATATAACAGGAACCGATGAAAGAGCATCAGAGGTCCCACACTATCTCATTGCCTGGGAGAGGATTGGAGTTCTGGTTGGTTAAATACCCCAGAATTCCTACCTCTCTTATGGCTTTGAAGTATGGTGTAGTGGATACATCATGCAACTGCCACCTTGTTGGCCAGTGTTCGAGTCCCCTGGTGGGTTGAGTGTCTAAAAAGTTATAAACTTCAGCTACTGGAATAGGGTAGTCTGTGCATTAAGCATTTGGCACTGAGTTTTCCCATATAACAGGAACCGATGAAAGAGCCTCAGAGGTCCCACACTATCTCATTGCCTGGGAGAGGATTGGAGTTCTGGTTGGTTAAATACCCCAGAATTCCTACCTCTCTTATGGCTTTGAAGTATGGTGTAGTGGATACAGCATGCAACTGCCACCTTGTTGGCCAGTGTTCGAGTCCCTTGGTGGGTTGAGTGTCTAAAAAGTTATAAACTTTAGCTACTGGAATAGGGTAGTCTGTGCATTAAGCATTTGGCACTGAGTTTTCCCAAATAACAGGAACCGACAAAAGAGCATCAGAGGTCCCACACTATCTCATTGCCTGGGAGAGGATTGGAGTTCTGGTTGGTTAAATACCCCAGAATTCCTACCTCTCTTATGGCTTTGAAGTATGGTGTAGTGGATACAGCATGCAACTGCCACCTTGTTGGCCAGTGTTCGAGTCCCCTGGTGGGTTGAGTGTCTAAAAAGTTATAAACTTCAGCTACTGGAATAGGGTAGTCTGTGCATTAAGCATTTGGCACTGAGTTTTCCCATATAACAGGAACCGATGAAAGAGCATCAGAGGTCCCACACTATTTCATTGCCTGGGAGAGGATTGGAGTTCTGGTTGGTTAAATACCCCAGAATTCCTACCTCTCTAATGGCTTTGAAGTATGGTGTAGTGGATACAGCATGCAACTGCCACCTTGTTGGCCAGTGTTCGAGTCCCCTGGTGGGTTGAGTGTCTAAAAAGTTATAAACTTCAGCTACTGGAATAGGGTAGTCTGTGCATTAAGCATTTGGCACTGAGTTTTCCCATATAACAGGAACCGATGAAAGAGCCTCAGAGGTCCCACACTATCTCATTGCCTGGGAGAGGATTGGAGTTCTGGTTGGTTAAATTCCCCAGAATTCCTACCTCTCTTATGGCTTTGAAGTATGGTGTAGTGGATACAGCATGCAACTGCCACCTTGTTGGCCAGTGTTCGAGTCCCCTGGTGGGTTGAGTGTCTAAAAAGTTATAAACTTCAGCTACTGGAATAGGGTAGTCTGTGCATTAAGCATTTGGCACTGAGTTTTCCCATATAACAGGAACCGATGAAAGAACCTCAAAGGTCCCACACTATCTCATTGCCTGGGAGAGGATTGGAGTTCTGGTTGGTTAAATACCCCAGAATTCCTACCTCTCTTATGGCTTTGAAGTATGGTGTAGTGGATACAGCATGCAACTGCCACCTTGTTGGCCAGTGTTCGAGTCCCCTGGTGGGTTGAGTGTCTAAAAAGTTATAAACTTCAGCTACTGGAATAGGGTAGTCTGTGCATTAAGCATTTGGCACTGAGTTTTCCCATATAACAGGAACCGATGAAAGAGCCTCAGAGGTCCCACACTATCTCATTGCCTGGGAGAGGATTGGAGTTCTGGTTGGTTAAATACCCCAGAATTCCTACCTCTCTTATGGCTTTGAAGTATGGTGTAGTGGATACAGCATGCAACTGCCACATTGTTGGCCAGTGTTCGAGTCCCTTGGTGGGTTGAGTGTCTAAAAATTTATAAACTTTAGCTACTGGAATAGGGTAGTCTGTGCATTAAGCATTTGGCACTGAGTTTTCCCATATAACAGGAACCGATGAAAGAGCATCAGAGGTCCCACACTATCTCATTGCCTGGGAGAGGATTGGAGTTCTGGTTGGTTAAATACCCCAGAATTCCTACCTCTCTTATGGCTTTGAAGTATGGTGTAGTGGATACAGCATGCAACTGCCACCTTGTTGGCCAGTGTTCGAGTACCCTGGTGGGTTGAGTGTCTAAAAAGTTATAAACTTCAGCTACTGGAATAGAGTAGTCTGTGCATTAAGCATTTGGCACTGAGTTTTCCCATATAACAGGAACCGATGAAAGAGCATCAGAGGTCCCTCACTATCTCATTGCCTGGGAGAGGATTGGAGTTCTGGTTGGTTAAATACCCCAGAATTCCTACCTCTCTTATGGCTTTGAAGTATGGTGTAGTGGATACAGCATGCAACTGCCACCTTGTTGGCCAGTGTTCGAGTCCCCTGGTGGGTTGAGCATTTGCATTTGGCACTGAGTTTTCCCATATAACAGGAACCGATGAAAGAGCATCAGAGGTCCCACACTATCTCATTGCCTGGGAGAGGATTGGAGTTCTGGTTGGTTAAATACCCCAGAATTCCTACCTCTCTTATGGCTTTGAATTATGGTGTAGTGGATACAGCATGCAACTGCCACCTTGTTGGCCAGTGTTCGAGTCCCCTGGTGGGTTGAGTGTCTAAAAAGTTATAAACTTCAGCTACTGGAATAGGGTAGTCTGTGCATTAAGCATTTGGCACTGAGTTTTCCCATATAACAGGAACCGATGAAAGAGCATCAGAGGTCCCACACTATCTCATTGCCTGGGAGAGGATTGGAGTTCTGGTTGGTTAAATACCCCAGAATTCCTACCTCTCTTATGGCTTTGAAGTATGGTGTAGTGGATACAGCATGCAACTGCCACCTTGTTGGCCAGTGTTCGAGTCCCCTGGTGGGTTGAGCATTTGCATTTGGCACTGAGTTTTCCCATATAACAGGAACCGATGAAAGAGCATCAGAGGTCCCACACTATCTCATTGCCTGGGAGAGGATTGGAGTTCTGGTTGGTTAAATACCCCAGAATTCCTACCTCTCTTATGGCTTTGAATTATGGTGTAGTGGATACAGCATGCAACTGCCACCTTGTTGGCCAGTGTTCGAGTCCCCTGGTGGGTTGAGTGTCTAAAAAGTTATAAACTTCAGCTACTGGAATAGGGTAGTCTGTGCATTAAGCATTTGGCACTGAGTTTTCCCATATAACAGGAACCGATGAAAGAGCATCAGAGGTCCCACACTATCTCATTGCCTGGGAGAGGATTGGAGTTCTGGTTGGTTAAATACCCCAGAAATCCTACCTCTCTTATATCTTTGGAGTATGGTGTAGTGAATAGAGCATGCAACTGCCACCTTGTTGGCCAGTGTTCGAGTCCCCTGGTGGGTTGAGTATCTAAAAAGTTATAAACTTCAGCTACTGGAATAGGGTAGTCTGTGCATTAAGCATTTGGCACTGAGTTTTCCCATATAACAGGAACCGATGAAAGAGCCTCAGAGGTCCCACACTATCTCCTTGCCTGGGAGAGGATTGGAGTTCTGGTTGGTTAAATACCCCAGAATTCCTATTGCTCTTATGGCTTTAAAGTATGGTGTAGTGGATACAGCATGCAACTGCCACCTTGTTGGCCAGTGTTCGAGTCCCCTGGTGGGTTGAGTGTCTAAAAAGTTATAAACTTCAGCTACTGGAATAGAGTAGTCTGTGCATTAAGCATTTGGCACTGAGTTTTCCCATATAACAGGAACTGATGAAAGAGCCTCAGAGGTCCCACACTATCTCATTGCCTGGGAGAGGATTGGAGTTCTGGTTGGTTAAATACCCCAGAATTCCTACCTCTCTTATGGCTTTGAAGTATGGTGTAGTGGATACAGCATGCAACTGCCACCTTGTTGGCCAGTGTTCGAGTCCCCTGGTGGGTTGAGTGTCTAAAAAGTTATAAACTTCAGCTACTGGAATAGGGTAGTCTGTGCATTAAGCATTTGGCACTGAGTTTTCCCATATAACAGGAACCGATGAAAGAGCCTCAGAGGTCCCACACTATCTCATTGCCTGGGAGAGGATTGGAGTTCTGGTTGGTTAAATACCCCAGAATTCCTACCTCTCTTATGGCTTTGAAGTATGGTGTAGTGGATACAGCATGCAACTGCCACCTTGTTGGCCAGTGTTCGAGTCCCCTGGTGGGTTGAGTGTCTAAAAAGTTATAAACTTCAGCTACTGGAATAGGGTAGTCTGTGCATTAAGCATTTGACACTGAGTTTTCCCATATAACAGGAACCGATGAAAGAGCATCAGAGGTCCCACACTATCTCATTGCCTGGGAGAGGATTGGAGTTCTGGTTGGTTAAATACCCCAGAATTCCTACCTCTCTTATGGCTTTGAAGTATGGTGTAGTGGATACAGCATGCAACTGCCACCTTGTTGGCCAGTGTTCGAGTCCCCTGGTGGGTTGAGTGTCTAAAAAGTTATAAACTTCAGCTACTGGAATAGGGTAGTCTGTGCATTAAGCATTTGGCACTGAGTTTTCCCATATAACAGGAACCGATGAAAGAGCATCAGAGGTCCCACACTATCTCATTGCCTGGGAGAGGATTGGAGTTCTGGTTGGTTAAATACCCCAGAAATCCTACCTCTCTTATATCTTTGAAGTATGGTGTAGTGGATACAGCATGCAACTGCCACCTTGTTGGCCAGTGTTCGAGTCCCCTGGTGGGTTGAGTGTCTAAAAAGTTATAAACTTCAGCTACTGGAATAGGGTAGTCTGTGCATTAAGCATTTGGCACTGAGTTTTCCCATATAACAGGAACCGATGAAAGAGCATCAGAGGTCCCACACTATCTCATTGCCTGGGAGAGGATTGGAGTTCTGGTTGGTTAAATACCCCAGAAATCCTACCTCTCTTATATCTTTGAAGTATGGTGTAGTGGATACAGCATGCAACTGCCACCTTGTTGGCCAGTGTTCGAGTCCCCTGGTGGGTTGAGTGTCTAAAAAGTTATAAACTTCAGCTACTGGAATAGGGAAGTCTGTGCATTAAGCATTTGGCACTGAGTTTTCCCATATAACAGGAACCGATGAAAGAGCATCAGAGGTCCCACACTATTTCATTGCCTGGGAGAGGATTGGAGTTCTGGTTGGTTAAATACCCCAGAATTCCTACCTCTCTTATGGCTTTGAAGTATGGTGTAGTGGATACAGCATGCAACTGCCACCTTGTTGGCCAGTGTTCGAGTCCCCTGGTGGGTTGAGTGTCTAAAAAGTTATAAACTTCAGCTACTGGAATAGGGTAGTCTGTGAATTAAGCATTTGGCACTGAGTTTTCCCATATAACAGAAACCGATGAAAGAGCATCAGAGGTCCCACACTATTTCATTGCCTGGGAGAGGATTGGAGTTCTGGTTGGTTAAATACCCCAGAATTCCTACCTCTCTTATGGCTTTGAAGTATGGTGTAGTGGATACAGCATGCAACTGCCACCTTGTTGGCCAGTGTTCGAGTCCCCTGGTGGGTTGAGTGTCTAAAAAGTTATAAACTTCAGCTACTGGAATAGGGTAGTCTGTGAATTAAGCATTTGGCACTGAGTTTTCCCATATAACAGGAACCGATGAAAGAGCCTCAGAGGTCCCACACTATCTCATTGCCTGGGAGAGGATTGGAGTTCTGGTTGGTTAAATACCCCAGAATTTCTACCTCTCTTATGGCTTTGAAGTATGGTGTAGTGGATACAGCATGCAACTGCCACCTTGTTGGCCAGTGTTCGAGTCCCTTGGTGGGTTGAGTGTCTAAAAAGTTATAAACTTTAGCTACTGGAATAGGGTAGTCTGTGCATTAAGCATTTGGCACTGAGTTTTCCCATAACAGGAACCGATGAAAGAGCATCAGAGGTCCCACACTATCTCATTGCCTGGGAGAGGATTGGAGTTCTGGTTGGTTAAATACCCCAGAATTCCTACCTCTCTTATGGCTTTGAAGTATGGTGTAGTGGATACAGCATGCAACTGCCAACTTGTTGGCCAGTGTTCGAGTCCCCTGGTGGGTTGAGTGTCTAAAAAGTTATAAACTTCAGCTACTGGAATAGGGTAGTCTGTGAATTAAGCATTTGGCACTGAGTTTTCCCATATAACACGAACCGATGAAAGAGCATCAGAGCTCCCACACTATTTCATTGCCTGGGAGAGGATTGGAGTTCTGGTTGGTTAAATACCCCAGAATTCCTACCTCTCTTATGGCTTTGAAGTATGGTGTAGTGGATACAGCATGCAACTGCCACCTTGTTGGCCAGTGTTCGAGTCCCCTGGTGGGTTGAGTGTCTAAAAAGTTATAAACTTCAGCTACTGGAATAGGGTAGTCTGTGAATTAAGCATTTGGCACTGAGTTTTCCCATATAACAGGAACCGATGAAAGAGCCTCAGAGGTCCCACACTATCTCATTGCCTGGAAGAGGATTGGAGTTCTGGTTGGTTAAATACCCCAGAATTCCTACCTCTCTTATGGCTTTGAAGTATGGTGTAGTGGATACAGCATGCAACTGCCACCTTGTTGGCCAGTGTTCCAGTCCCTTGGTGGGTTGAGTGTCTAAAAAGTTATAAACTTTAGCTACTGGAATAGGGTAGTCTGTGCATTAAGCATTTGGCATTGAGTTTTCCCATAACAGGAACCGATGAAAGAGCATCAGAGGTCCCACACTATCTCATTGCCTGGGAGAGGATTGGAGTTCTGGTTGGTTAAATACCCCAGAATTCCTACCTCTCTTATGGCTTTGAAGTATGGTGTAGTGGATACAGCATGCAACTGCCAGCTTGTTGGCCAGTGTTCGAGTCCCCTGGTGGGTTGAGTGTCTAAAAAGTTATAAACTTCAGCTACTGGAATAGGGTAGTCTGTGCATTAAGCATTTGGCACTGAGTTTTCCCATATAACAGGAACCGATGAAAGAACCTCAGAGGTCCCACACTATCTCATTGCCTGGGAGAGGATTGGAGTTCTGGTTGGTTAAATACCCCAGAATTCCTATTGCTCTTATGGCTTTAAAGTATGGTGTAGTGGATACAGCATGCAACTGCCACCTTGTTGGCCAGTGTTCGAGTCCCCTGGTGGGTTGAGTGTCTAAAAAGTTATAAACTTCAGCTACTGGAATAGAGTAGTCTTTGCATTAAGCATTTGGCACTGAGTTTTCCCATATAACAGGAACCGATGAAAGAGCATCAGAGGTCCCACACTATCTCATTGCCTGGGAGAGGATTGGAGTTCTGGTTGGTTAAATACCCCAGAATTCCTATTGCTCTTATGGCTTTAAAGTATGGTGTAGTGGATACAGCATGCAACTGCCACCTTGTTGGCCAGTGTTCGAGTCCCCTGGTGGGTTGAGTGTCTAAAAAGTTATAAACTTCAGCTACTGGAATAGAGTAGTCTTTGCATTAAGCATTTGGCACTGAGTTTTCCCATATAACAGGAACCGATGAAAGAGCATCAGAGGTCCCACACTATCTCATTGCCTGGGAGAGGATTGGAGTTCTGGTTGGTTAAATACCCCAGAATTCCTACCTCTCTTATGGCTTTGAAGTATGGTGTAGTGGATACATCATGCAACTGCCACCTTGTTGGCCAGTGTTCGAGTCCCCTGGTGGGTTGAGTGTCTAAAAAGTTATAAACTTCAGCTACTGGAATAGGGTAGTCTGTGCATTAAGCATTTGGCACTGAGTTTTCCCATATAACAGGAACCGATGAAAGAGCCTCAGAGGTCCCACACTATCTCATTGCCTGGGAGAGGATTGGAGTTCTGGTTGGTTAAATACCCCAGAATTCCTACCTCTCTTATGGCTTTGAAGTATGGTGTAGTGGATACAGCATGCAACTGCCACCTTGTTGGCCAGTGTTCGAGTCCCTTGGTGGGTTGAGTGTCTAAAAAGTTATAAACTTTAGCTACTGGAATAGGGTAGTCTGTGCATTAAGCATTTGGCACTGAGTTTTCCCAAATAACAGGAACCGACAAAAGAGCATCAGAGGTCCCACACTATCTCATTGCCTGGGAGAGGATTGGAGTTCTGGTTGGTTAAATACCCCAGAATTCCTACCTCTCTTATGGCTTTGAAGTATGGTGTAGTGGATACAGCATGCAACTGCCACCTTGTTGGCCAGTGTTCGAGTCCCCTGGTGGGTTGAGTGTCTAAAAAGTTATAAACTTCAGCTACTGGAATAGGGTAGTCTGTGCATTAAGCATTTGGCACTGAGTTTTCCCATATAACAGGAACCGATGAAAGAGCATCAGAGGTCCCACACTATTTCATTGCCTGGGAGAGGATTGGAGTTCTGGTTGGTTAAATACCCCAGAATTCCTACCTCTCTAATGGCTTTGAAGTATGGTGTAGTGGATACAGCATGA